>NC_066842.1:14977067-15277067 GCF_001640805.2 Lates calcarifer | reverse complement strand
AGTGCATTTCTCCTCTGACATTCCACAATATGAGGAGGAGGGTCCAGATTATTCCAAAGTCATTCCAAGTTTACCAAAGCAGGTTGTTTCTCCCCTAAAAAGTCACAGTCTATGTTACTCAACGTGATCCCAACTCAGCATTTCGGAGAGTTTTCTGTCAGCCTTGCAAAATAAACAGCTCTCTCTAATGCCCCCTTCTTTCGCCCCCTCCCCTCTTCCCTTTCTGTCTCCCTCTGTCTCTCCCTCTTCCCTGTCACAGTTGCTCATTCGCAGGTTGATGGGAGGCATCAGAAGGGATGAGTAAGAGGCATTTGAGACAAGTGTGTGAGAGACACAGCGTGATATCTGTGGAGAGGGACGTCTCTCTCAGAGCTTGTCTCTGGTAATATCCACAACCTGGGAGACAACAGATGATGCAGAAGAAAGGATAACCCGGACAAACACCCAGGGGCAGGATGGCAAGATGGGGAGGTTACCACAGAGGAAGAGTACACAGGGGCGGAGGGGTCATCAGGCCGTGTGTGAGCTGGCTCTCCTGCTCATGTCCCATCATTTGAGCTGTGTTTTTGTCTGCCTCATGTCCCATTCCCCTCCCCTCCCTTTACTTGCCATTCTCTCCCTCCCCATTCCTTCTCTACATGTAGAGCCTCGTCAACCAGATCTGCACTGACAGGCCCTAGCTGCACGCGTACACTCTGACCGACTGCTCTTTTTGACTTTGTGTATGCGTTTGTGTGTGCATACATTTGTGTGTGAGGAGAGGCGGGGGAGTAAGTCTGTTTTCCTGGCATCTGAAGGGTCTGATTTTTGTGGCAGGGCTGTCAGATCTCTGTTCCCTCCACGCCAGATCAATGCCAGCACCAAGCAAGTGGCAGCGCCTGATGAGAGCCACCCGCCCCTCTGACGGGTGCCCGCCACGACAGGGAATATGTTCTTCCAAATAGCACACTGGTAGCAACTAAGTGACACACACACAGAGTGGCACCACAGAAGGAAATTGGTTCCTTTTCCGCAAAGGAATGCTATTTGTAGTGGAAAATTAAAGGCAGCAGCTACAGAGGCCTTGAGGTCTGACACTATATACACTTGTTGATCATTTATCTTCCACAATATGAAGTGACACTTTCTGAACAATTCCCTCTAATTTATCAAAAACAAACAAACTGTGCCTTAAACTTCATTTTTAATGTTTAAAGAAAAAAAAATTATGAGCTAATGAATTACTTTTTTTTTTTTTTTTTTTTTTACAAATTACAGCAAACATTTTTCTTTCAATTTGTTGCTGGACTTAATTGACAGTTGATATGTTGCTTATACAGTGTATTGTTTCAAATAATTCATAATATACAGTTCTGATTCACTGTAAGTAATAAATAACAAATAAATAAATAGTAATAAATAAATAAATAAAAGTAAACTCCAGGCTCAGTTGGTTGATGAATTTGACTAATGCATAGCATGCTGCTGTTGCAAAATGTGGCCCACCATGAAAACCAAGAAAAGAGGACTAAAAACCCTCAGCAAAAACACGCAAACAACGCAACACAACACATCAACTGATTTCAGGTCAGTTTTCAACCAGTTTTTCATGCAAGCAACACTGCTGCACAGAATAGTAACACTTTCTGACAGTCTGATGGAATGAACTCAGTGCAGTTAATTTCACCGAACACACTCTTCATCAAAAGCCAGATGCAGAAGACAGGGTAAAGGGACATCAACAGAGCGAAACATTTAATGTACAGCACCGAAGCCATAACACTAAGTAGATGCTTCCCACTTAAATCTTTACATTCTTCATTCACTTTAGCTCACCAAACACGACAGTCCCCATAGGCGAGTAATGAATAATCATTAGCAAAAGGTCCACAAATTATTGATGTAAAATAAGCAATGATTCTTTTTTTTGTTTCGCAATTTATTGCCATTAACAAGTAACTTGCAATCCAATAAATGTCAGCATGGCTTTCAGTTAATTAAAGGGAAAGATATTATACAGTAATGCAGGGTGGCGTTTATATCTCGATTTCCACAGACTGCAATTTACTGCTGAGCCTTTATTTGAGGGGACCCACAAATAATGGCTATTAAGCCGTCACGGGATGGACAGGGGATCACATTAATGAAATTAGATAAGGTGGAATGGTGATCTACACAGCCTGGACTCTGGAGACACACACACTCAGACACACAAAACCACACAGACATGTATGCACGCTGCGCACAAGCACGACATATTAGGACTGCATGCTGTTTAGTTTCCTATTTCCTCCTCTTTTTATTTCCCCCCGACCTGCTTGGCTTGTGTTTTCATTTTCTTCTTTCTTGCCTTCACCTCTCCTGCACTTTGTCCAAGCACCAACCGGAGCCCAGTTAGGTGTTCAACATGAGGACCTGTCAGCTCATCAGGGAAAGTTTCCCTGTTTGTCCTGAGCACTGTAGGCAGCCAGTCAGTCCATCAACCCTGCCATCAACACTGCCAACACACACACACACACACACACACACACACACACACACACACACACACACAGACACTGACACACGTGTCCACATCTCCCCCACTAACAGGGAGGTGTCACTTGGGGAGGCAGCTGCAGTCGCTGGTATGACGGCTCTCCTCAAATCAGAGACCCTCGTCCCTGTCAACAGCAACCTGGCCCTGAGGCTACCCCTGTCACACAGCGTACACCCCCCTGAACACACACACACACATGCACAGAAACACACACACACACACCAACTTGGGGGAGGAAGAAGAGAAGACGGAGGAGGTGGTGGCTGTGTTCTATCTGGAGACCTGAATACCACAGGATTAGGGGAGCAGGGTGATGGAGAAGGGATGCAGAGAGGGAGAAGAAAAAGGGGGAGGGAGGGAAGGATAAAGGGAGGGGTGAGGGATGTGTGTTTTAGTTAGAACAGCGGTCCTGATTTCCTCCCTGACAGAGAGGCCCAATTATTAGCTGTGACAGTTTAGGGAAATTGGGCGTGAGTGTGATGGGACAGATAGGAGCTCAACAGATAGGGGGGAACTGATAATTGTTCGACACATGCCCAAGTCAGGTAGAAATCCAGCTGCAGGATTCAACTTGCTCAACCTTCATGTACAAAAATGCAAAAAAAGAATATTTCAAGAATCACCAACAAGACATTAAGTGAATCATTCCCCCTAGATAACTAACTCCCCCGTCCAAAAAAATCTTAACATTCCCTTTTTTTCTGGCTTTGTCCTCATCCTCTCACTCATTCCCTCTCTCTTTGTGTGTGTGTGTGTGTATGAATGACTTGGTCTGTATTTGTGCTGGCAGCAAACATAAGAGGCCCTCTGTGCAATCGGACAAGGTGCCGATATCTCAGTCATGTGACAGTGACTTCCTGTCTGTATGTCAGACAGCAACTGAAGGCTTGTCAATACAGGCTTGTGCTCACATCCTTTTCCATCTCCTCAAACACAAACTCACATGGCTGGTAGAGAACTGTGAGAACCACTTTCTTCGTTTGTCTCTTGCCACACTACAATGTCAAGCTTGTCCTGTGGGGAAGAAATGAAAACTTCAGACTATGACAATTACTATTTTTATACAGATAAGGTGTAAATATTCAGATTAATATGAACTTGAGTTCAACAGGGGGGAACCAGGGTTGGAAGTTGATGATTGATGTTTTTGCATCAGACTAGCTGCATTCTAGTGCAACAGACTATCCTACAACAAAATAATGCTTTCATCAAAATAAATGTATTCATTTTTACAGATGTTTAATAGGACACAGCTATCATACAGTCTCCATCTATCCTATCTACAATTCTTCCAGTTTTGCCTTTTGGCCCTGCAATCTGCTGAACTCAGAGAGCACCTGGAGGCTATTTCAAAGGACAACACTGCCCTCCTATGGCTGGATGATGCTATTAAAATATGACATCCATTCTGATTTGGGATCATGGAAGTCATCCAAAAAAGGTGTAAAATGCACCTCATAATCAGTTGTAAATGTGCAATATTCTTACAAGTTTATTATCAATGCAGAATGAAAAAGTATGATTTTACAGTTTCCCTCAAAACTGATTTGTTGCCCATTCAATGCCACACTCCCACACTTGCACACACATAGCCTAGATGTTGCTCAGTTATTTCTACTACAACTTAGTTTATGCCCACAGCATCAAATATACTTGTCTAGACTGATAGATGCCCATTGCTGTGACTACATCTCATCCAGTCTCTGCTTAACATTTGTCATTGATCGCAGCCAAGCCCCCATTGGCAGCTCTAATTCATTTACGAACTTGTCATTCCACATCATTGATTAAGTTGTCCTTCATCCCAGCTTTAATTATATACAAAGATAAAAGATTTTCTCATTAATGTGTTTAATCTAATGAAGGGCCTTGTGCTACAGCAGGGGCTGGTTCAGAGGTCCAGACTATTGACCTTGGAGGGCACAGCTAGCGGATGAATGTTTTTAATTAGACAGAGCAAACGGCTTTGGGAGGAGGATAGCCTTAACTTGTGTGTTAGGCTAGAGGGTGGGACAGGTTGGCACAGAGCAGTTTAATAGATCTCAGCAGGTCACTGTCTCTCACCTCTATCGACTACTGCTCAAGACTTATCACTGTTTACCGCACTGTAAAAATATCAGTCTTAAAAAGATATTTCAAAACTCATCCAATGGTCTGTTTATTCTTCTCCAACTCATGATATTTAGAGTATAACAAGTGTTTTTCCATAGAAATCCCTTGGCAAATAAAACCATATTACAAACCAGTGGAATTATTTAATTCCATTTGGACTAGGCAATTTTCCTTTACAAAGTTTGAATAGGAGACAAATTGTCTTGTTAAGATAAAAATTTAATTCACATTGGACCCACATTTGGGAGTCAAAGCTGGTTCCGCAACATGAGATTACACCTAATGAACGAACCATTTAGCAAAGCACTTCAGATCTTCAGTGTTTTGTGGGCATTTAAAGAAAGCAGATGCACTACACTGCACGTGTTATCGGCTTTTGTTTTACTACTCAGAAGATAATGGATATTTAATGTTTGCATTCAAAGCCCTTCAACCTGGTTTATATTCCCATTGTGGACAATTAATTGTGGGATGAAGAACAATATGTTTGTTGTTGAGAGAGAGACAAACATGCATTAAAGGTTGCATTAAAAAGGTTTCCACTGTACACTTCACAGCACAATATATTTGTAATTACTGGAGACTTGAAAACAAATGGTTATTTCATGAAGGATTTAATGTGAGGTAAGAAAAGCCAACACAAGGCTACTTCCCCTCAGTGAATCTAACTCTGTTTAATTTTATCTATTGAGAAACCGGGTGCTTTATGCCAGCCAGCTACTCTAATGAAAAGTATGTCTAGAAAATGTACATACATTTTTCATTTAATGAGTAAAATAAATACATTTTTATCAATTTTCCTATTACTGCATTTCAGGGATTAATACAAAGTCACAGTGTATTGTAGCATCTTACTCTTAATGCCAGCCTAATATCAATTATTCGCGTGTTGTAGTTTTCTGGATAAAAACTGATATCTGGGAAAATAGTCAAGTCTTATTTCTTTTTCTTTATGTTTTTTTTTTATATCATTTTATAAACATTTTTACAATCAAAACGATTTAGAGGCAGGGTGTGAATAGCAGTTTGAACGGGTACTATGTATTTTCACACAGACACAGACACACACACACACACACACACACACACACACACGAGAGGAGAGGAGATGTGTTATGCAGTTGTAAATGAGCAACACAACTGAAAAAGTATCAGGAGTCATACCAGCGGAATAGCAAATTGTGTCCATGCCAGTCCCACTGGTGACTTGTGAGCTACAGTAATCACTTTAGAGATCTTGTCTTGTAAGGATCATTTGCTTTCATATATCAAATACTGAATAACTCGTCCTACTTAAAACTGACATGACTGAGTGGTGTTACAAGTTTGAGGCAGAGCAGGTGCAACTGACAGACTACACCACTAGAGGACAGCACTGCTTCATATCAGCCATTGTGGAAACTGTGTTGACAATGCTGTACTGTCTGCACAGAGTATAGTTCACAGATACACAGCAACTTGTAAGACTATCAGAAAAGTAAAAAAAATCTTGACATTTCCATAGAGAGGAAAAAAATCAGCCTGTTTTTGTGTCAATGTCAAAATTTGATAAACTGATAAATTTGGATTTATCATAAAATTATATGAACATACATCATATACTTTGCTCTAATTAGAGTAAATTTATTGTTTTTCTTTGTCTCTGACCAGAGTAGCATCTAAATTTATGTTGCTTTTACTTCATTACATTTAACCTCTGATTAAACAGTTTCATTTAAGGACCAACCATATCACTCTTTCCAAATCGACGTGTAACCATCTTTATTGGCACTTCAACAGGAGCAGGACATTATTATCAGCATACGGTCCTTCATCTGAAATAATATATTATTATGGATGGTACTTGGGTCCTCTCTGATCACCTGTAGCAAAATATAAAAAAGAAAGTGAAATGCCAGCAAAATAAATTTATCATAATATAGTTTGCCCATAATGTGGTTGCAGTCCCCTATTTTTTTTTTTTCTTTTTAATATGCCAAAAATCTTAATTTACAAGGAAGCACACAAAAATAGGCCACTGTAGCAAATACGTCACAGTGTCATCACCACAATTATCACCACACTGTCAAACCAACACAAAGACAAAAGGCTTGATAATAACACTTTGGAGCAGCTGCCTCCTCACGTCATCTGACTCTGCACGTGTTCCCTTGTTAAATCATGGAGACTTTTCAGTTCTATCTCATGATGCTATGGCACCATCTCATTTCTCAATGATGTGCTGTCCTCAGAACACAATCAGCGCAATGTTGAAAATTAAGTCAATTCATTCCCTAAGAAAAGGAGAAGATGACTGTGATTAAAATGGTAAAAATCACAGTTCTCATTTATTCCCATCACTTGGCGTATCTCAGAGCTAGATTTCACTAGATTACATTGTCACACCTTACAGAGAAATCCAAATCCTATCTGTGGTGCGTTAATGGTCAAATTATATTGTTTCACTGCAACTGCAACTGTTTATAACTTGGTTCAGTCCCCTGTATCATCAAGCTTTGTAACCTGAAAAAATCTGAACAGTTCCAAATACACTAGACAAAATGTGGCCGTTGTTATTCTCGCTCTTTCCATTTCATCTTACTTTTTATCACAAAGACTTATGTTGCACATGTTTACATCCATTATCCATCTGTTCACAGCTCACACTCCATTGGAACCATTAGAGTTCCATTTTGGCATCAGACCCATGATTCATCGTAAACATTTGTTGTAAACACAAATTGTCTACCATTACTTTCCACTAGGTGGCATTGCGCATTCACTAAGACGTCCCTCTATTTCATTCATACATAGATTCAGCCAGGCCTGTCTGCTTGAAGGTCTCGGCCACATGTCTGGAATGCTGCATCTTAGCCGACAGCGCCTCTAGGATATCGTTCTGGTCCACAGCGGTGGCTGTTCTGTAAATGAACGTCCCCATTGACTCCAGACCACGCATACCTAGATTCACCCCACAACCTGGAGGATGAAGATAAAAGGAAAAGAAAAATTGACATCATACACATATCAAATATAACCTATCTCAGTAATCAACAACACATATTCATGCACACATACTGTTCCTCATTTTGCAGGCAAATGCTAAACTGTAGCCTTGAAGTCATAGTTGTGGCCTCAATGAAAAGAACACAGCGGCACATAAATAAACATTGAGCAACACAGAGACAAAACCAGATAAGCATCAGCTGAAAGGCCACTGAGTGCAGTAATGAGTCACACACCTATCAACACACACACTGCAAGCATAAAAAATGATTTATACTCTTCTTGCATCTCTTTTTCTTTGCATCTCACTCTTCCTCTCTATTTTATTTATTCAAAGGGCTGTTTTCATGCTAATAGAGAGTCTTAATGTTACATCTCACCTTCAGCTGTTTACTGTATTGTAGCAATATGTGCTACTTATAACACATATTACAAATTACTCTTCTACTGTGTTTTAGGGTAAATATCTCATCCTATAACTCAGCAGTGTATCTTGTATCTTATATATATATATATATATCTACCTGTATCAAAGTTGAGGACTCGTGCTGCCTCCCCCTCCACGGTGACTGCCACATTGTCCCCTTCAATGTAAGCAGCACTGATGCGTCTGTGTGACAACTGAATCTCAAAGAGGCGGCGGCTGCACTGCATGTGGTGGAGCGTCACATCACTGAGACGAGGCTCTATGTCCGTCTTATAGGCATTAAAGGACTGGTGGAAAATGTTCTTCATGATCTGAGCAGCAAAACAGACACGGTTACAGGATATTTCTTGTGTTTTACAGCATTTACACACATGTATGAAACCTCTGATAACCATCCTCCAATGGAATACCATACAGAGAATACTGACGACTGTGAAAACATGACAGTGTGTAAAAAAATATGCTTATTGTAATCCCAGAAGGGTTGAATCAAGGGCAACTGGACTTCACCTCTCTTCCAGGAGGCTTATTCAGTTCTGAGAGATAAGATAAGTGAAGATGCCTCTTAGGTGAGAGGTAAAACATCTCAATACAATATCTCTAATTGATCATATTCTGCTTTTCTTTGTCATGTGTCATATTAAATTACACATCTCTTCATTTTGGATTGTGGGTTGGGTGAACCAAACATTTTCAAGACAATCATTCTAGGCTCCAAGAAATTGTAATGGGCATGTTATTATTTGAAATTATTTTTTGACATTTCATACACAAAATATTTATAGAATAGTTGAGAAAATAATCAGCTTAATCAATAATGATAATAACAATTGAGTTGTGGTGCTAATTCAAGCTTTGTCTTTTAGCAGTGCACTATAGGTCAAGACCAAGTCACACTTGTAAAGTGACATGCTTTGTTGTATTGTTTCTTCTATGTATACAAAAGTAAGTGTCTATTTTACCATCTGTGGTGACTTATAAAACAGACATATGGTTTTATATTGAGGAACACTGAGGATAAAAATGTGTCTGATTGCTGTGTGCCTCCTCAACTGATTCCACAGTAATTGTAGGTATTGAGTGACAAGCCTTTCTCTGGCTCTGTCGCCCTGCTCAGCTCTGCTCTTCTTCGACCCATACTTGCACAGTCATCTGTTACCAAGTAACAGTGCATCTGAATGGCCACCCACATAGCAACAAGCGTTCCAAGGATGGTCTTGCTACGTACCTGTGTGTACTATGCTACACGCCGTGGCCGCAGGCTCTACATGATCAGAGCACAGTGCTTGACATGAAAACCCTGAACCATAAGTTTAAATAAAACACCAACTGCCCGATGGCTGTTACTCCATCCACAGCCTGTTTTTGAGCACAGGAAGAAAAAAAAAAAGCTGCCCTCCATTTATTCACTGATGTGTAACAGCAGGGTACAGATGGCCTCTGCACGCACACACACACACATTCACTGGTGAGGTCTACTTTCTCCTCTCCTCCCCCTTTTCCCATTTCTTCAGCTCTGTTTTTGCTCAGACACACTCATACTCAAGTAGGTCTACAGACTTGAACACTCATGCATGTAAACACATACAGACGCTAATGGACTCACACAATATTGCAGTCACAGGCCATTTGCCGTATGAAAGGTGAGGAATAAGTAGGTAGGCAAGGCAACACTGCACTGTGGGCAGAGTTTTTTTTTTTTTTTTTTATCTCTCTTTCACTTGCATCAACACGGAAATACAGCTGCAGATCCATCACACCTAGAGTCTTTATCAAAAAGAGTGAGCAGCAAACAAAAGCTCTAAAAAAGATCGAAAAGAGAAAGAGTCTCACAGAGGAGTTGGCCGTGTGCCTGAGGAAACGAACCATCTTGGTGTCAGAGGTGGGGCAGACGAGGGCCATGTAGCGGTTCCTGAAGGTGCCGTAGATCTTAAGGTGGAAGCCAGGTTTGGTTGTTGAGTTTCGGTGCTCTCGGAGGGCCTCCACTCCGTAAGCGGACAGGTCAAAGTAGAGGCTGTGGGCACGGATCTCAGGAGTGGGTACCTGAAGTTAACGGGCGGGGCAGAAGAGACACTAGATCTAATCGTTTCCTCATTTAGACATTAACAATATATCTTCTTAGTAAGTCTAATTCACAACATACACACATGCACCCTATGATGTGGCGAAAAGACTTTGAACATTATCTAAACACCATCTATGCCTGTGGGGCTGTTGTCACTTGAGTGGAGATTAAGAATGGCTTGATTTTTATTCAGTGGTTCAATCTGGCAGTGACTCCCCATTTTCCCCTCAAGCCAAAATTGATCAATTTTCTTTTCAATGACATAAACCAGCCAAGTGGGATCAAACAGGATTTAGTGCAGCCAAGGGAGATAGCGAGGGAACAGAGCAGCGACTGGGAGGGGATGGAAGGGACGGTAGGGCCAACCAGGTCATATCCTGGGAGGTAAATTCAATCACTACAGGAAACAGCCAGGGAGAAAAGGGGCCAATAAAAGGCAGCCACACAGCCACTAAAGAGAATGTGATATGAATGGTGATGGTGACATAAAATAGCAAGGGAGACTATGCTTGTGTTCAGTATGAGTCATATCTTAGCCTGGAAGCTTTTCACCTTGACCTGTTTATTTGTTTTTCCAATCAGTCTTCTCTGTTGTACAGATTGTCATTGTATCTAATTCTAAGAGCAACCTTTTATCTACACAAGTTATTGTACGTGAATCATACAATTACAAGTGATGGCTAATGTCTGGGGATCTGCACAGGATTAGAAGCAGACTGCTGCTGTAAATATCATTTGTCTGCATTTTGAATGTCTCCACCTCAGTGGACCAGCAAGGATGTGATGTTTGTTTGTTAGTCTGTCTGAGCAACACTTCTGCCTGAATAAGTGCCCAAAGCCTGGTTGGCTGTCTGTGCTGCACCATATTCCAAATGTTTCTAGGCTCATTCTGTCTTAATATGAAGCTTATATAATATTACAAAGTCAAAGAAAGAATGAATTATATCATTTTTAGGGGAATTTTGTAAGTATTCCATATTTATTTGGTCAGAATCTGTGGGTCTCTTGGTAATATGACTGAGTCACCATTCAAGGAACCATCTGCTTATATAATGACAAGTAACCTTTTGTGCACTATGTGAAAAACATTGCATCTGATATCTTCATTCATATTCACCTGGCAGGGAACAGATTAGGAGTCTGTCCAGGGGGAGGCATAACGAATCTAAAGCTTTATCATGGCCATCACCTGCCTCCATCAGAGCAACAGCTGCTCTCATCAGATTCAATGAGTAAATCAAAATATTGCCAGTGTTGATGCTGAAAGATCCAACAGTCTGCTGAAATCTGGCTGTTTATATGAGAGTCAGATATTGTGTTCAGCTGCTACGGGCAGGTCCACATTACTGTTTGCTCAGATCAGCTTTATGAGGCCAAATAAAATCGCCTTCACTGCAATATCCTGTTTCTATTCTTTAAACAAACACCAACCAGGTGTGCGTGCTGACCTGTCTCTGGTCTAGTCTCTCTATCGTCGCATTAGCTCCATAGGCATGGCAGGACTCCACAGTATAGTCAGAGCTGATGCCCAGCACCGAGCAGGATTCGCCGCACGACCCATCAGCCACCACAATCACACTTGGCCAGTTACTATGCGGGATGCGGCGCAGGTATTCCTCTGTGAACTAAAACAAGAAGAGAAACACAAAAAAGTCTTGGATCACATAGTTTCACGTAGAGCCTAGTTTCACATTGAAAAGAGGTCACCCTATTAACTGAGGGATAAAGTAACAATATACATTTACTGTGCTGAAGCAGAACTTGTAAATACTGACTTTCCAGGTCACTGGAGCTAAATGGTAAATGGACTGCACCTATATAGTACTACACACACTACATTTCACATGCACCCATTCACACACACATTCATTTGGGGTTCAGTATATTGCCCAAGGACAGTTTGACATGCAGGCTTCCAGGGCCAGGGATTGAACTGCTGACCCTCTGGTTAGTGGACAACACACCCTGTGCTCTGGGTGTAGTAATTAAGTATTGTGTAAAAATCATTCAAGAAGCTTGTATTATGAACATTATTAAAGTGTTCTGTGTTTTTATGCTAATATATGCAGGTCAGTTGGACCTGCTGGTTCCTTTAAAAGACTTTTTACAGGTCTCCAGGGCTACAACTAATCATTATTTTCCAACTGTTTAGCCAGCTAGTCTGTAACAGCCTGGCTTGTCACAGTTTGCTAAAGTTTAGTTTGTTTTGCCCAAACAACAGTCAAAGTGTTATGAAGCGCCTTGGCGCTGAAAAAGGGAGGACTCAAAGATGCGGATTCACCAGGGCGCTTTATTGTCCAAAGAATAACAAGGAGGCATCATGACAGTACCCCCCCCCTTAACGACTGCTTCCAGTCGCCAATGTCAGCTAGGCAACACCCGTGGTGCGGGCTTGTCCGGATGTGTGGCGTGGAACTCCCTTATTAATGCCGGATCCAGGATAGCAGCGGTGGGAACCCAGCTGCGCTCCTCCGACCCATACCCCTCCCAATCCACCAGGTACTGGAAGCCCCGCCCCCTCCGCCGGACATCAAGGAGGCGGTTGATAGTATATGCCGGCGCTCCGTCGATGATCTGCGGAGGGGGCGGAGCGGGGGCCGGAGGTTGCAGTGGGTCGCCGAGGTGGGGCTTGAGCTGGGACACATGGAAGACAGGGTGGACCTTCATGGAGGGGGGAAGGTCCAGCTTGAGGACCACCGGATTGACCACCTCCAGGATGCGGAAAGGGCCGATGTACCGGGGAGCTAGTTTCCTGGAGGTGGCCTGCAGGGGGAGGTTCCTGGTGGACAGCCACACTGACTGTCCAATCTGGTACAGGGGAGCCAGGGTCCGGTGGCGATCAGCGGTCCGGCGGTTCTGTTCGGTGGTCCGGATGGAGCGCCTGGCGAGTCCGACGCCAGTTGCGGCAGCGGCGGAGGTGATGCTGAACGGACGGGACCGCGATCTCCTCCTCCTGGGCCGGGAACAGTGGGGGCAGGTAACCTAGTGAGGCTTCGAAGGGGGAGAGACCGGTGGCAGCAGAGGTGTGGGTGTTGTGGGCGTATTCAACCCAGGGAAGCTGCTCCGACCAGGAGGAGGGATCCGCTGCACAGACACACCTGAGCGTGGACTCGAGGTGTTGATTTGCCCGCTCGGTCTGCCCGTTGGTCTGGGGATGGTAGCCCGATGAAAGGCTCACTGTGGCTCCCAGCGCCCGGCAGAAGGCCCTCCAGACCCGGGAGGTGAACTGGGGTCCGCGGTCGGAGACAATGTCCAAGGGGATACCATGGAGACGAAACACATGGGTGACGAGGAGTTGGGCTGTCTCGGAGGCAGAGGGGAGCTTGGGGAGAGGGACAAAATGAACAGATTTAGAAAAGCGATCGATGATGGTGAGGATGATGGTGTTACCATGGGAGCGGGGCAAACCAGAAACAAAGTCCAAGGCTATGTGAGGCCTTTCCCCTGACACAGACCGAGCAGGCTGCCACGAAACGCTGAGCATTCTCTTCAATAGTGGGCCACCAGAAGAACCGCCGGAGGAGATGCAGGGTCCGGGAGAGTCCGGGGTGACAGGATCAGCGGGAGGAGTGAGCCCACTGGAGGACGGCGGAACGGGCTCCCTGGGGAACAAAAGCCCGGTTAGGGGGACCGTTACCTGGGTCAGGGTCCGTGCGGAGTCCCTCCTGGATTTGGCTCTGGAGTTCCCAGGTAACGGCCCCGAGCACCCGGAAGGGCGACACGATAGTGGCTGGAGAGGGTATGTCCTCGTCGGGAGAGTGCTGGCGGGACAGCGCATCAGGCTTAGCGTTGCGGGTTCCTGGTCTGAAAGTCAATATGAAATTAAAACGGGTGAAAAACAGCTGCCAGCGTGCCTGGCGGGAGTTGAGCCGCTTGGCGAACTGGATGTAGGAGAGATTTTTGTGGTCTGTCCACACTACGAATGGCTGTTCCGCTCCCCTCTAGCCAGTGTCGCCACTCCTCCAGTGCCAGCTTCACCGCCAGGAGCTCTCTGTTCCCCACATCATAGTTCCGCTCTGCCGGGGACAGTCGGCGGGAGAAGAAGGCGCAGGGGTGGAGCTTGCCCTCCTCCTCGGCGCGCTGGGACAGGACGGCCCCCACCCCGGAGTCTGAGGCGTCTACCTCTACTATAAACTGTCTAGAGGGATCAGGCTGGGTCATGATAGGGGCGGTGGAAGGGGCGGAGTTTTTAGTTTTACGAACGCCGCCTCAGCCGGGGGAGACCAGTGAAAGGGCTTAGCAGGAGAGGTGAGCTGGGTGAGCGGGGAGGCGAGCTGGCTGTAGTTCCGGATGAACCTCCGGTAAAAGTTAGCGAAGCCCAGGAACTGTTGGAGCTTGCGCCGGGTGGAGGGACGGGGCCACTCCACCACCGCCTTGACCTTCTCGGGGTCGGCCAGGATTTGTCCTGGACCCACACAGAACCCCAGGAAGCTGACGGTGGTGGAGTGGAAGAGGCACTTCTCAGCTTTCACAAACAGCTGATTCTCCAGGAGCCGCTGGAGAACAGAGCGGACATGGACCTGGTGGGCTTCAAGGGTGGGGGAAAACACGAAGGATATCGTCAAGGTACACGAAGACGAAGTGATTGAGGAAGTCCCGGAGGACGTCATTAATCAGGTGCTGGAACACCGCGGGCGCGTTGGTTAAGCCGAAGGGCATCACGAGATACTCGAAGTGGCCGAGGGGGGTATTAAACCCCGTTTTCCACTCGTCCCCCTCCCGAATTCGGACCAGATGGTATGCGTTACGCAGGTCTAGTTTAGTAAAATATCGAGCTCCTGAGGAGCTCGAAGGCCGAATTCAGGAGGGGGGGCGGGTACTTATTACGCACGGTGATGCGGTTCAAACCCCGGAAGTCTATGCATGGCCGAAGAGAGCCGTCCTTCTTCCCCACGAAGAAGAACCCGGCCCCCAGAGGAGAAGAAGAGGGCCGGATGAGACCCGCGGCGAGAGACTCTCGGATATACTGCTCCATTGACTCCCTCTCGGGCCGCGACAAGCTGTACAGCTTGCTGGAGGGGAATGACGCGCCCGGGAGGAGGTCAATGGAGCAGTCGTACGGCCGGTGAGGGGGGAGTGACGTGGCGCGGTGCTTGCAGAAGACGGGTGCGAGGTCGTGATACTCGGGGGGCACAGAGCTGAGGTCGGAGGGATCCGGGACTGGAGCGGCCACGCCAGGCGCCGGTGGAAGCGCCGACTGTAAACAGACAGCGTGGCACATGGCGCTCCAGCCCAGCACCCGACCCCCCCGCCAGTCTATGTGGGGATTGTGGAGCTGGAACCAAGGGAACCCCAGGATCACCGAAGTGGAGGAAGTGGAGAGGATAAAAAAAACGGAGGTGTTCGCGGTCATTGCCAGAAACTATAACTTCTAGAGGAGGAGTGCAATGGGTGACGTGGGCAAGGCGGTGACCATCAAGTGCGGTGACAACTAGGGGGACTTCCAGGGGTTCGGGGGATATGCGATTCTTAGCGCACCAGGCCGCCTCCACAACAGGGATTTATTCTTACTTAGAGTATTGCTCACCACTAACCTCGGCACTAGGGGTGAGCCCGGCCTTTTGGGCGGACCGGGGAGGCAGACATGAAGTGACCAGGGGCACCACAGTAAATGCACCGACCTTCCCTGACTCGTGACTCTCTCTCCTCCGGGGTGAGGCGTGCCCTGCCCAGCTGCATGGGCTCACAGGTGTCGGGGGATAATCCACGCTCCCCGCCAGGGGCCGTGGAAGACCGGAGACGCCGAGGAGGGGGGGGGCGGTGGAGCCGGCCGGCTGGTGGAGGTGGCGTGCCTCTCCCGAGCGTTGTCCAGGCGCACCGCGAGGGATACGAGGGCGTCCAGCGTCGACGGTTCGTCCCGGGCGGCGAGCTCATCCTTGAGCCGCTCGGCGAGTCCCCGGATGAAGATGCCCCGAAGGGCGGATTCGTCCCACCCGGTCTCCGCAGCCAGGATCCGGAACTCCACCGCGTATTTTGCCACCGACCGGGTCCCCTGAGAGAGGGCGAGGAGGCGCTGGGCGACATTGCCGGCGTGGTCGGGCAAGTCAAACACCGCACGGAACAGAGTCAGGAAGTCGTTGAGGGAGCGAGTGCTCCAGGGTCTCTGGGAACCCTCTGCCTCTGCCCAGGCGAGGGCGCGTCCCTGTAGCAGCCCGACCACATAGCTGATCTTTTTGTGCTCGGTGTCATAACACAGCGGCTTGAGGGCGAAGACTTTTGGCACTGGAGCAGGAAGCCTCGACAATTCCCCAGGGTGTCGTCGTAGACCTCGGGGTGAGGTAGGCGGGGTTCAGGGGAGCGTGAAGCAGTGGCCACGGCCGAGGGAACCGCCGCGGCAGCGGACAAGCTCGTTGAGCTTCGTGTGGAGGTGTTGGTTCTCAGTCTGCAGCAGGGAGAGGGCCTGCTCATGCTGGCGGAGGCAAGCGCTCTGCTGTAGGATGAATTCTCTCAGGTCCACCCCGGTGAGATTGTCCGCTGAGTCCATTCTGTTGGCCAGTTCTTCTGTTATGAAGCGCCTTGGCGCTGAAAAAGGGAGGACTCAAAGATGCGGATTCACCAGGGCGCTTTATTGTCCAAAGAAAACAAGGAGCCAAAAGGGCTGGGGAAGAACACAAAGAGGCCGCCAAAAGAGCGGTGGGTCTGGCAGGGTCTGGGTCCGTGACCAGAGCGGGGCCCGGGGAATAACGCAGGTAGAAGGCAGACGAGGGAAGCCGGGAGGACGGGCTGGAGCTCGAGAGCCAGGACGACCAGGCAGGGACCAGGGGAGCAGGAGGAACGACACAGGAGAGACCACGTGAGCGACCTGGAGCACAGGGAGAGCACACAAGAGAGACAGGGCGAGGAAACAGCCAGGGACCCAAGGGAGGCACAGCGGTGTGGAAACACGCTAGGGACGAGAAACGGGGGAGCAGCAGGAGGCGTTAGAACAGCCTGGAGCTTCTGGCATGATCAGTGGTGAACTGCAATGAAGAACTGGCGAGGAAGGGAAAACAGAGGGCAGGTTAAATAGGGAGAGTGGTGAGGGGAAAGTGGAGACAGGTGTGGGAGGCTGCGCAGGTGTGCCTGGTCGTCGCTACTCAGCTGCCGCATCATGACACAAAGAGCCAGAGATATTAAGTTTACTATCACATAAGACAACAAAAAGCAGCTTGTTTGTCATTTTTGACAGAGAAGAAACTCCTTAAAGGATTAATGGACTGATCTGACTAATTTTCTGTCAATCAACTTACTAATTGTCTCATCTCTATAGGTTAGAGTGACAGTATTAAAAAGTTCTGAAAATAAACTACTTTAACTGTTATTTCATGTTATATAAATCTAACTGATAATACTTGTAGAGTTGCTATTAGTAACATTTTCTATTATCACAACTGTTATGTAACCATATGATTTGATTTCTTCCTCTACCACTGCCTATTAATCTAAGAGACAGGTGGGTTGTATTGTAATATACTCATACAAGCCATTAAAATGGACTCCGGAGCCTGTGCTTGTCTTGGCAACAGTGCATCTCTCAGAGAGATTTATTATTATGCCTGAGTATGCATCGCTGCCCCTCAGTAAAACGCCAGGTACTTGCCTGTGCAGAGGACGAGAAAGAGCGGAACAAAGTGACTTGGGGAAAGACTGACAGACTGAAAGGAAGAATGAAAGGACCTTACAGGGTCTGTAATGGCTCAGAGCCTGAAAGATCTATGTTTAATCCATTTAGACTGCAGAGAACAGGTGATTTAAATGACCTCTTTTGCATTCTCACCTTTGAAGCACTGACGGGCACAAGTTTGGTGAGTCATTGGATAGCAGCTAACAGGAATGACACTAGAGCTGAGGGGGAAGAAATAGCTGCTGTCCAGAGCAGAGCAGAGTAGCAACACAAGTATACAAACTAGATAGTTGTTTTCTACTGTCTGAAGAATGGCAGGAAAAAAAACATCAATGTGCAATAAAAGCACTGTCATAATATCTACAGTGACACTCAACTTTAATGGAGCAGTGAGAAATGAAAAAGGTTTCCAGTCATGACACAAATATTCACTTCACATTTAGTCATTGTTTTTATGTTAGTGGGTTATTTCTTTGTTCTAGGTTGAGGTCCAACCAGGGGGGTTGTTCTGATGTTATTGTTCTCATGGTGTGAGTGTCCACAGTGAGGGCTTCACAAATAAACCAAGGATAACATTTGTTATTACATCATAATGCTTAGATCAAAATTAGTCCCACACCTGATGTGTGTTCTAAAACCAGGCATTTGGTTTCGGGGAAACCCTTAAAAAAAATCCCTCACTGAAAGTCATAATTAAATCCTTTTGAATCCAAACAGGATTAGATTTTAAAATCCAGTTTATTTTGATGCTATAATATGCTTGGATTGGAATTTGTTTACTATTATTCTGTCTTTTTACATCCAACTGGCCTAGAAACTGAAGCAGGCCTCCTCAGGTTTGAGGTCAGCTTACATAACAGGTTATTTCAACTGATGAGCCCACTTTCAGTCTGATATTATACAATGTAGTGTGAGGAGACGTTTTGGGAGAATTGTAGAACAGTATATCTCCAGTAGGTTGGTTGTAAATGAGGAAATGGATCTACAGAAAATCAAATGCTGAATGGATTGCTCCTTAAGTATTAATTGAAAACTAACAATGAAAACTGAACAAAATTCTGTTGATGAAAATATGTTTCAGGGTGCTTTAAGGGCAAAGCGGCTCATGTTGAAAGCAGCATAAAAATTCAAAAGGCTCTTTAAATGTCAGGAAAAGGAAGGAGTGAGCTACAATCTCGGACAGCAGCCTTGTTCAGGTTCACTGAAGAGCCTGGGGAGACTGGGGCTTCTGATTGGACACGGGAACAGACATCTCTGTCACCATCACTGCTGATAGCTATCAGACCCCTGCTGGAGTGGAGGCACACACCAGCCTCTTTTCTTTGACCGATGTAACTCAGGGAGGATCAGGTTTTGACAGATTATGAAGGCACAGTCATTACAAGATGAGGTAGTGTGTCTCTCCTCCCCACAAAGTCACCACACATTATTTCTAGATCACTGATTTCTATGTATTATTGATACCTTTGCATAAGAGAAATTTAAAGAGGAAATTTGAGTAGGATTTGTGAGAGCAGAACATCGGGATTTTTTTAAAGCCCTACCTTTCCAGTATTGTAAACATTGCTGTTAATGTAACACAGACCATTAGATGATTCATAACGTTACGTCACGCTAAACTGTGAGTTGAAATCAGTGAAGCGGCTGTACCTTGGTTCCCAGTTGCACTTTGACGTCCACCTTCTGTTTCTTCTGCTCCAGGATGCTCAGCAGGTACTCCTGAAACACCCCTATCCTGGTGAAAAAATGCTCGTTGTGCCAGCAGCCCTCCATGTTATCAAAGTCCACCCCGAGTCCCAGCAGAAACTTCACGCTGCGGGGATCCAGGGCGATCTGCTGGGGTCGGCAGAGCAGGGCAGCCCGGTACCTCTCGTCCAGCACGGTCAGTTTCAGCACCTTCCCGGAGCGGACAGCGACCAGCGCGGCCGTCAGCCCCACAGGTCCCGAACCCACGATGAGCACCGAGATTTTGGCCCGCCACTGTCTGATCCCGTCCAGGCTCACTTTCACCACCACGTAGACGGCCACCGCCACCAAAGTGCTCAGAGCGGTGTCGTAGGCGAGAGCGCGATACTTTTCCTCCGCGTTTTCCCCGATGTCGCCAACTCCAGCATTTTCTGCCTGCAGCCCGTCCATCCCTCGAGCAGGAGATTACACTGTAATGTGTGCCAGGCGATGTTTGCCAGGAGCTGTACTCTCCCTTATTAATCGGCCGAACGTCCTCTCATCATCTATGCGTTTCACTAAAAAACACAGCAGCACGATTTACATCCGCCGCACACACACACACACACACACACACACAGCCAGGCCAGCTGCGACTTGCCACACACGTCCTCTCCGCTCCCTCCACTGCAAGTTGAGTTGTTGCAGCACGCTGGACTCTCTCTCTCTCTCTCTCTCTCTCTCTCAACACACACACACACACACACACACACACACACACCCTAGTATAGCCTTAGGTAAGGTGTGTGCCGAGGGAGCGTCTGAGTAAAACGAGCAGTTAAACACGTATCAGCAGTCTATCTATGCGTAAAGGTTTCTAGTCATAGGTCATATTTCTGGAGGTGCCAGGACTTCATGAAGTCAGTGGAAAACTAGTTGCGTAGGCATGTGATGCGCGCTTTCTAAAATCCAATAGATGCTTAACAGCAAACTGCAGGGACTGGACAGTGCGCTTTGGTTTTACTCTGAGAAAGTATTGATTTACTGTTGCTAAAACAAGAGCGGTCGATTCTCTCTCTCTCTCTCTCTCTCACACACACACAAACACACACACACACACACACACACACTCACTAGGCCAGCATCACAACCTACTATATAACCCCAAAGAACTGATTACAAAGTGTAGAGACATCTTCTGCTATTTTCCAACAAGAGTATTCCATTTAATTTGGGATGGGAAGACAAGTGTTGTAAAAAGCAGTGGCTGACAAGTCTGATTGGATAACAAGAGTTAACAGAGTCTCTCTAAAGTTGCTGGCAAAAGATGGAGGGGAAAGAAAGCCCAGAGGACAGGAGATGCTGGTGAATGTTTCCCACAAATCACATCTGCTTATAAGAAGCTTCACATTAATCTCTCCTTTATTCCTCTGTGCCACGCATTTCAATTTCAATAGAGTATATCTAATACAGGACGATTTCCTTTTCCCTTCTGCTCATCTCCTCTCTGAAAAAAAGAAAGCAGTGGCCATGAAGACACTTCACCATGGTGATGGCTCTTCAGAGAACAAGGCCAATTTAATATGAAAAGATGCATTTCTGTGGGGCTGCTGCTCAGAGTGGATTGTAATGGCACACTGAAAGCAGAACAGAGATGATAATGCAGTAGCTATATATATTTTTCATTCTATTTTATGTATCTTCTCCTTAAATATCTGTTTAGAACTTATTTCTGCACTGTGGAGGACAGGTGACTCACCAGACCTCTCCTACCCAGGGTGGTGTGGGCCCCCTTTACACAAACCTCACAAAGAAATAACAAATAGTGGAGCTGAATAAATGAATGAGTATTTAGTTTCCCTGTGAACAGCATTTGGTGTCATATGCTCTCATCGAAATCTCCCATCATTTTCCCCTCTCCTTGCTGCCACTCCTGAAATGACCCCCAATGCATCACATTCATTATACGATTTAGCATTTTAACTAGCGCTCCAACCTTTAAGCCCCGCTAATAAAACCAGCACTTTCAAGGCGGTGATGACATCCATTTACCTAAATGACTCCTGATATATGCCAAAGCCTTCACAGGGGAGGTTCATACGGAGTATTTGCCTCTGTTTCTACGACTGTGAAAGAAATCCATAAATGTGTGAATACATAAATGCATTCAAACTGCCATGGATCTAAGGAGACAGTGAAGAGGGTAAGACAAACACACACACAGAGAGAGAGAGAGAGAGAGAGAGAGAGAGAGAGAGAGAGAGAGAAAGGGGGGAGACATATTAGTGTGATACACTATGCCTCCACCGGTAATTGGTTTCCACCTCTGTTCAGGTGCCTGGCAACGACCATACTGTCCAGCTAGTCCAGGTGAAAAGAGAAACGGGGCTCTAATTACAGCTAAGACCTGGAAGCTGGCAAGCAACCACAGACAGGGCATTTTCATGGAAATTAATGGAGAGTGGTCACCTGGAAACAAAATGATGAGCTGAAATATTCCATAATGCTGCTCTGATGATCACTTTATGGAATTAGACTGTTTTCTTTTTTTAATGCAGAATGAGTTGAAAGTATGGCTTTGTAAAGATTTGGTCCACTTTCACTTGTTCTGCATGATGTTTCTATGTGTTTATGAGCAGATTTCTACCTACAATGAGATTATTTGAAGAGTATCTCAACTACCTCAAATACTTCCTGAAATAATGTACTGCGAAATAATACTCTAGAAAACAATTAAGCATCTGAGCAACACTTTTGCTTTGATTTCTACATTAGCGTGCTAATATATTCAGTTACACAAGGGCTATGGAGATAATCCATCCACGAAACCTCAGGATTTGAATGTGTTAATGACACTGAGTGGATCCCTCACATGTCCCGCTCTGACACAATCCTACGCCTGAACAAAAGGAGCACAGAGAACAGGTTTTTATCAGCTTGCCGACATCTTAGGGCCGATAATGGGGCTGCGCATAGATCTGAGGTCATTAGAGAGAGAGAAAAGTTAGGCCTCCACATAGCGAGTACAAACCCTCATTGTTGTCAGGGAGTTCAGGCGGTATTAAACCAGCATATTCACATACAGGGTCACTGCCAAGAGAAGAGAGATGAGGCCACATATTTGTTTGCAGTCTTTCCTTCTTGTACAGCTTGTCCAACAGTTTGGACATTATGTTTTGAAACTGAACAGAGAAATTCACCAAGAGCATATGGTGTCACAGAAGAATACTTTGATACAAAATGTATCAATGACCTTACACATCTAAAAACTGCAGCATACCCAAACTGCAGTGCCTTAATAGCTCTGTTTTAAATAACCTTCCTGCACAATTTCTCCCCCACTTGCTGCCCACTGTGTCAGCACACGTTTTGGAGTTTTTAATCTCTATGCCGCCCACCTAAAATAAATGTCCTTTCTGTTGGACATACCACTGGTCTGGGAGATAGCAAAACTTACACACACCCCAAGGCACGCTAACACACAAGGAAGCCTCTTGTTCATTTAGAATGAACTGCAAATACTTCTGACCATCCTTTCAAGGCCTTGGCTAAGCAAACGTCTGACACAACAGATTAGACTGGACAAAAGCCAAAATATTCAGCTCACTTTATCTCAAGGACAGAGAGAGAAGCGTTTCTGTGGGTGGACAGATGTAATGATTTCTGATCAGGTTATTTCATGCTCTTGAGTTTCTGTACTCTAAAAAGTGTCTTTTTCACTGTGGGCTAGGAGTGGCAAATTTTCTTTTGAAACCTACCACTTTCAGAGGAAATTTATCGCTGGAAAATCCTGCACTTGTTCACGGTATTTGCTCTGCCAACTGTCAACCTGTCCAGCTGAGTCTCAAGTAGTGACGTGCTCAGAGTCGACAGACTGAAACTGGTGACGTGGGTTCAGGCAGCTGAGAACGCACTATGACCACAAGGAACAGAGCAGATCACCATGGTTACTCAGTGTAATAAGGTCAGTGTGTGATGCTGGATGTTACCATCTTAGCAAACTGCTGGAAGGTTTCCATCAGCAATCACTTGTTACAAACCTAGTGGTTTTTTTTAATTGCTGTCCAGTAGAACACATAATAGCACAATGGTTACTTAATTGACTATTTTCATTTAACTCGTACATTGTTAATGAATTCTTAAGTCACATAGTGGGCAATCAAAAATTTTACTGGAGCATGTCATGGCACATTTGCTGAATAGAGTCTTTTATTAGGAACTGTGTCCCTCTAGATGCATTTTCTTAAAAAAAAAAACCCAACAACCTGTGGTTGCTAAAAATAGTCCTATTGAGTCCAGCTGCAGGGGGACAAAAGGGCAAATCTTTACAATTATGAAACAAAGTTTATCTTAGAGGGGAAAATTACCTTTTCATGCTGCATAAAAATTAACAATCGTCAGGATTGTTGTTGGTATAATGAAACAACACTTTATTTCCTCACTGAGATTGTAGAGACACATTGATCGGTTTCGATTTCTGCTGAAAACTCAAACATGCACATAAAACTGCAGCTGTTATAGCATGCCATTTAAGAGGTGAGAACTGTAATATCTCAGGTGTAATAGAACTTACACTACTGGATCATCCTTGGTAAATAATACTTGGCTTGCCACATCATTAAAAAAATTTTTGAAAAACTTATGTAAGTATGTAAGCCAATGTTAAAAGGAATATAATTTTAGAGTCTACGACAAGAACAGTAAATAAAATTAAATCCTTTTACTTTTTAACATTCCTGCAGAAAGTTTTGACTCCTCAATAACCCATATATAACATACATATTCTGAGAAGGACTGAAGATCTGTGACTATTAATGGTCTGACAGGTGCACTGGCTTTCCCAAAATCCACAATAAGAGTGTAATAAGACTCAAGGGCTGTTGAGCCATCTCTAGCTAAATCTGAGATATTTTCATTACACTTAAAAGTTAGAATAATTCTCACTGTATACAACAGGCCTTACCCTAATTCTGTTTAAATAATTATACATTTTCGCTGTGAAATGCATATAAAGTTGAAGGCCTCTGCTTTACAAAATTTTGAGGAATTTCTGCCACAAACACATTTCAGTGAGGCCTGCAGTGAGAAATTCCCATTTTGGACAGTGATACGATGGACAGCCTTGGCATAGGTTAAAGTAAGGTTATAAGTTACAGAGCATTGTACTCCACACACTTTGATGGATCAGTTGGGAAGTGTTTCTGGCAGATAGTCATTAGCCTCTTCAGTCCCTGAAATAAGAAATATAAAAATAAAACAAGGAAATTCACATTCACAAATACTGTGAGTTCATTTCCTAAAATGCCTAGCAACATATCTAGCTACTTTCTAGGCCTTTTTAGACATTTAAACATTTGTTAATGAACATATATCATGATTAAAGCATTTCATGTGGCAAGTGATATTAACTACTGTATATAACCAGCCACTTCACCACAGGAATTGCTCTTTATGATTCCAATAAGTGTCTTTCTGAATTTAGTAATAGAATTCTTCCATGGAAAGCAAAGGAGGTCTTTAAAATAGTGCATGTCACATAAATAGTTACGTATTATCTTGAATATCGGATTTCATAAATTTATATTATGATCTACACCTACAGGTGCATAGAAGATTACTGATCATCACTAAGGTGTATGTGAGGATCTAGTAGTAGTTACTTGATTTTATTTGATCCTAATAAGGATTTAGATGCCATTTTTTGTGAACTCACCTGGATGTATTTTCTTTGTGTCTCGTCGTTGAGAACGTGCGCCACATGTTTGGAGAAAATCTTTTCTCGCCCAGTACGGGCATGGATGCCCACCATGGTCACACCGATAGGCCAAGGAGCATTTCCAATGGCCATCTGCAGATAGGCATCATTTGCCTGCGTAAAAAGATGCAAATTCCTTAAAATATGTAGCAATAGATTTGTAATAATAAAGGGACCACAGTGGTAAAAATCACTGACAAACCTTGACATATTCTCTCTCCAACATGAATTTAATGATGTCTGTGATTGACTCTTTGATGTCAGCTGGTAAGCTCTAAAAGAGATAATAGAAGATAATAGAAACTCTAACTATTACAAATGAATTATTCATACCACAAAAAAAAAAACACATCTTGCAGCTTGTTTTACCCTCTACTGATATTACCTTCTTCCTGAGCTTCCTGAAGAGGGGTTTGAGATAAGACTCAGTCTGTGAGTGTGTTGCACTGGCCAGCTTGCCCTGAACGCTACGCTTCACATGGTCCTCTCGGCTGTTCAGATCCTTGGCCCAAACACCAAGAAGAAACTACAACAGAACAGGAAGCGTGGAGATTAAGAAAAGAACTGCAACAGTGACACTGACACTAGACAGATTATGATCATTTATTCCTGACTAGTAGTGTTAAAATACATCACAAAAAATGTTCCATCTTTTATCCAACAGCTCTAAACCGAAACCATTATTTTGTCTTACCCTCAAAAACTTGTCAATAACATCCTGGTCTCCATCATCATCTCCTGTGCCCAGGGTTTTACCAAGAGCCTAGGTGGAAGTTTCAATATTAGAGACAAAATCAACCATAAACTTAACTGACAAACCCTGTAAAAGGTTCATCAAATGTTGAACCTCAGTGTGTGATACTTTAACATCACCATGGTAGTCATTTCACAAATTTCTCAATGCTTGACCCGACTGAAACAAAAGTATTTGGGGACCAATCCCATTATATTGTGCATTGTACCTCCAGTTCTTCTATAGTGGTGTTTTCTTCGTGTACTTTCAGGTCGTGCTGTGTGTCCAATTCTCCTGACTCTGTTCCACCAACAATCTCATTCAGGTACTGCTGGTCGATCTTGTCCATGGCTGCTTTCAGGTCATTCCTCAAGCCCTAGACAGAGAGGCAGCAGCAAATATTAGGACCAAATAATTAAGAGTGTCAATCAGCATGCTGTGCCTAATACTTGGAACACTGAAACTGTTTCTTAAAAAAAAAAAATAAAAAATCACATGGCAAAACAGTAGCCCTTCCAATTCCATCTTGATTCACTCAAGAACATGTGAATAACTCTGTGTGTTAAAATAAAACTCAGCCTCAATACTTCACAGAACTTGTCAACAGCTTTGTTGAAAAAATGAAATCAAATCTGCTTTTGATGACTCTGTATAGTGACAGCTTACAGATATGTCGAAGGCCTGTTATCAGAGAGGTGTTAATGGTGGTGATAAGTAGAGGCTTCAGTGTGAATTTCTGTTTGGATATGGGTACTGCGTTCCACCCACAGAGAGACTAAGTCCTACCTTGTTTACTTCTGGCGTCAGAATCTCAATCTTCCTGAGTCTCTGGAAGGCATCATAGTCGGACTCTCCAAACAATCTGATTGGTTCCCCTCGCTCTCTAAGCCGACGAATTACCTACATAAGCAAAGAAAAAGACACATTTAACATGTGATAAGGAAGTAAAAAATGCTCAGAGGAGTGTTAATACTATTTATTGACTCACCTCCTGTCGTGACAGTGTCATTGGCAGCTTCTCCTCTGTTAGTTCCAGTTCTAACACTGGATTAGCTGAGGTGGGTGTCTCATCTTCCTCCTTTTTATCAATCTTCAGGGAAACATAGAGGAAACAGAGATACGCCAAAGTTACTGAAGGGATGAGAGGTTATATGAAGGTCCAGAATTTGATAATATTAAAAGACTTGTCTTTCTTGGCCAGTGTAAATGAAACTAATACAACTGGGATATGTATCAAGAGCATCTGTCCAATGTCTTCATGAGATGATACCTCAGGATTGACATGGATGTTTATCACTATGATACATTGTACTTATATTCACAGCCTTATCTTACCTGTAGTTTTTCCATAAAGACAAGTCACTGAGTAAGTTACCAGTAAAAGCAAGCATATTGATTATTACATTTATCTCATAACTTTCATTTTCGTGGAATTTAGGTGATGGCTGCGCCATCTAAAGCCTTAACACAATACATATTCAATCTTTTTTGCAACAAAGAAACTCAAAGTATGCTACTAAATCATGCTTTTATGGGCACATGCATCCTGGCACTCTTAGATTGTGGCTTAAGCAGCACAATCTAAAAGAACAACCAGAAACTGATGACAAAAAGCCCTCCAAACAAACAATGGCCCTGGCTCAAATAAACACAGTATACTGCATGTCGGCAAAGAGCGGATCTTAAAAAGTTTGAAACTTTAAGTCTTGCACAAAGTAGAACAGAAATGCAGTTTTCCATAGAGCAACTGCTACAAAACAATGGCAAACTAGTGACACAAAACCAGGGAAAACTCAAAGTAGATCTAAATATTAAAGCTGCTATCACAGATTATGTGCAAAAATAAGGGCGGCAGCTTGACAACAGAGTTATTATTTTATTTCAATTCAGTATCCCATGCTGAAAATCCACACCGTGGCTGTGTCCCGCTCTGGCTTTGTGGCTTCCTTTCCTTGTTCCCTTGCTTTCTGACATGTGATTGTTGCTGTTTGTGAATAGTTTGTAATACATAACCAGTCCAGCAAGTTGACTGCTTGTCATAGTGGTTGCTGCACATATAAATAAATAGTTAAAAGAATAAACATCAACAATGGTGGAGTATTGGACACATGAAGTGATTTAAATAAACCCATACTTACAAAAGTTTTTATATAACTCAGACAGCAATTATTTGTATTATGGAATAGAAAATTGATTTGAAGAATAAAATTAATTTTCAAAATTACCTAGAGCAAACCAAATTTATCAAGCACAGTCAGCAGAGACCAGGTGAAAATTTCCATTTGTGTAGGTCTGTTTTCAAATTAATATGTGTATACAGACTGATTGAGTTGTCTGACCGAGTTCAGTTTATCTCTGTGTCTTGCACCAAAACATCCAGCCCTCATGGGGTTATTTCTAACAACCCGCACTGGAAAATAAAGTTGTCTCCACCATGTTATCTCTGCTTTCATCCTCACTTGCTTTAGTGAGTGAACTTTCAAAAAGGATGCCAAGGAAGCAGAAGCTTTTGGGACACAGTGTGTTTTATCCTTTTATCATGCATCCTGTCAGCTACTTTCTCTGTGCAGTCCCATACCTGGCTCTCAGGAGTCTCTCTCTGAACCTACAGATGCAGGCAGCAGAGGCAGTTTGGGGAAAAACAGTACAGTAAACACATATACAAACACTAATGCACACCTGAGCATCAATACCTGACCTTATTTTGTGATTTAGATGTATCTATGTGAAATAGTGCTAGACAGTGAGTAACAGAGAATGGTCTTGACATAAACCTTATATCCACATCTTCTGAAGTAATCCTCTTGTTCCTTGCGTGCAAGATCAGCCCTTTTGAAGAATTTTTTTGAGTCCTGAGAACAGAAAGATAATTAACTTAATTTGCACTTCAAATAGGTCTCAGTGTTCAGTGCAATGTATAGATCATACTGGCGGTGAAGCCTGGAGTACATAGCAAGTGTTTCCTCCCTTTTATTATGACAATGTATTAACATCTTTAATACAATTAACATTTCTTGTTCAACTTTCATTAAACCTGGACATGATAAACAGGTGTCATAAACGAAAGAAAGAACTATTAAGGAAGTCTACATGGCTCCATGTTATGTTACGTTACTCTGAATAGTCAAAGTTAATGGAGAAGATGAGTAAACGAGAGATATAGGACACTGAAAACAGAAGTAAGACTGATCATTTCTATGTCGTTTTATCGGTACTGAAGAACAATGAAACACTGCAGGAATCACCGATCCATAAGCCTATTCCAGTCTCTCTATCACACAGTTTAGCTCATTGATAACGTTAGTTTACTGAATGACTGGTTTTCAGTATATATAATCTGCTCCTGCAGCAGAGGGCAGACACGGCTAGCTGAATGTTACCATCGTTCAGTGTTAGTGCTACTTTACGTTTTAGCTGGTTTGCAATATGTTGGCTACACGTCTATGCTTAATACTCTACCGTTTTGCATTGTGTGTGATAATCAGTAGTGTGCTGTACATTATATAACAACGATAAAAACATCGATGACTCTGGAGAGACAGCGTTGTCTGAACTTAGTTAGCGCTAGTCAACATTAGCAACAGGGCTACCAAGCTAACAAAAACAAGCAACTTTATCAACAACTCACGTCGATAAGCTCTTTCTCTTCGACGAGTTTCCTCTTCCTTGCGATTTCAGCTTTAAGTATATCCATTACGGAACTGTAATATTTGTCGTTATTTGTTTATTTGAACAAATAACTACTCGTGCGGACGGTGGTTACACCACTTAAACGTTCCAACCGGAAGTCCGCGTTAAAACACGCGATCACCTGATTTCAGTGTAAGAGTCCTCGGTGGTTTCTTTTGTGTTATCGATTGTATTTCACAATAAAATGAATAAAGAAAATAAAAAGCAACTTGGGTTAACTGACCTTAAGCGTTATTTCCTGAGAAATGTCACATAGATATCAACATCAAAGCTCATAATTTCAAGACAAGCACTTTCCTTAAGGGATAATCAAACAACAAAAATACTGTTTGTGCTATTCTTTGGATAGTATAGATGTAGTTACTGCAATGTAGAAATATTTAATATCCTTTTAGATTGATCTATTGTCTCAACTGCATCAGTGGAGTGTCATTCCCCAGAATGAGGCTGATCAAGACCCAGCCTAGAAACAAAGGTGGAGAAGGAAGGCTCTCAGATCCTCTGCTGTCTTCCATTTATAGGGACATCCCAAATGACCATAATGAGGTCATTAATAGTGACAAACTCATGGCCAAAAGAAGGATTTGATTATACCAATCTTGCTTCACGCTTCCCTGACAAGACTGCTCAAAACACATCATTCTTAAAATGTGAATAGTTACATGCTTTACTACAGATGTGTTTGAGACATAAAAATTTGGAACCTTAACAATTCCCTGAATTTTATTAATAAGATGTTTGCCAAATAAATGCAAATCCTTTTTAATACATAGTTGTTATCCTTACATTCTAAATCTATAAAATGCTAATCTTCATTGGGGATGGAGCGTTTTTGCCAAACATTTTTTGACAGACTTGTCATGTTTCACTTACTGCCTATGTAACTGCATTGAAGGCTTATTAACAATCTGCTGAAGAACTTCCCTTCTCCAATTCACAGCCTCATCTGCAAGCTGGCAGGTTTTAGGCTTTACTGGTTATCACAGAGGTAGAAATATGTGATGAGCATTTCCTAATTCCAAGAACAGGATTAGAAAAATGAGTTGAGCTCTTTGAAATCGTTTTGGGTGATGTGGGGGAAAGTGACACCAACTTCACTGGCCAGCACTTGTGGCTCAGTACTACCTCCTATTTTCTGCCCCTGACTCTTAAATGACTTTATGCTGTTGCCTGAGGCAAGTAATGACTGGAAGGAGGGAAAATTCATTGTTTGATGTACATGTCAGAGAGATGTCGATATCTACTATGCCTCAACAAAGTGAATTTATTCCATCTGTCAGGGGGTTGCTTGACAATATAATCTGACAAATTTCACATGAACATGGCAACTGGACAGCCAACTCACCAATGGGTTTAAACCATCTGCTTCTGCCTTAAACATGTGGTCGTTGAATTATGTTTTAATCTGTCAAATGAGTCGCTTTAAGAACAACAAATACACCAATAATATTATTCGTGTGGTAATTATTTGAGAATCTAGAGAAAAGTTTATGTATGCAGTCTGGTCTCATTACTGTTTTTGTTCAAATGCCAGTCCATTGTCTGGACACCACAGTGGCAAATGTCTGACTCGACCTTTTAGACGAGAACGTACCATCAGGTGGCGCAAAGGGATATGTGACGATTTTTAATATTAAAGTCATTAATTTATTTACATGGCGCAAGGGAAGAAGCAGCATCATGATGAGAACGGGAGCACAGATCATACAATAGCATTTATAGCAGGTCAATTTAACCATAACACGGTGGAAAAATTTGCCGATGACAGCATCTGTAGCGCAGCCTGAGGAGAAATTTAACTGATTAATAAGGCAGACGGACAGTGATTCCATAGTCACTGATTTCGTCTTTCTGAAGAGCGATTCCCCGACCGCACGACTTACTGAATAATCCCCCCTGAAGATGGAGTTTGGGGAAAGGAAGAGGAGAAGGAAGTCACAGAGCTTTAAACTGGTCACGGATGAAGGTAGGGGCTGCTGAATGAATGCAAGACCTTGCAAGACGCGCGTCTGTGTCTGGGTGTTTGTCTGGCGCTGTGTGCCAGCACAGACGACTCTGTAAACAAAAGCGATGGCCACGACAATGCCCACAGTCTGTGCTGCGATTTTCACCAACAGCTAACTCTAATGATTCAAGTGTTACACGTACAAAACCTCTCCTGTACATCTGTCTCAGTCAGTATATCTCATTCTGATTAGATTTCTAAGAATTAAGTCAGCAAATAGTTCAAAATATGAAAATATGTTGCGCAGTCTGAACATGCAACATGCAGCTTAAATTGTTCACTTTTTGCTAAAGCTGTAAGCTGCAGGCCACCTGTCTTGACTACACTACTTCATACCACCTACAGGTGGTGGTTTCTGCATGGGATGGGGATTGGGGGGGGGTTGCCTCGGCTGACATCACAGTCCCTATCAGCCTGCATAAGCTTAATCATAAAAATGCAAAAGGCTGGAACACCATTCTTGCAACCATCTATAAATAAGGTTTTATTGTTAGATGAAGCTTTTATTACATCGCTCTTATATTACAGTTTAGTGACAAAACCTTGCTGTTTCACATGCAGATTATGACCCTTCATATATAATGAATTCCAGCTGTAAAGATGCCAATGGAGAGCCAAAGGATGCCGCTGTGCCTGATGGTATGAGCCACAGTAAGGATTCATTTCTGATTTAACATAGCAGATCTTGCTGATTCCACTAATACCCTTCTCTCTCAATGTAGTTTGGCTGGGGATGAGGGCATGGAGATCAAGAGGCAAATCACAGGAATGATGAGGCTCCTGAGTGATAAGACCAGCAGGGTGTATCAGCGTGTGGGAACAGAGCAGGACAGCTTAACAAAGGAGCCCCAGGATAGGAATCTGACCTGGGTGCATCAGCCTGCACCTTTGTCTCTTGTATCGGACGACCACCAGAGCAACAGCTGGAGCTCTGTGGGGGACCCAGGGCCCTCGCCGTCGTCCACATCCACCCCCATCCCCAACGGTCCGGGCTGCGGCCAGTACAGCACCCGCTCCAAAGCTCTGAGGATACTCAACAACGCAAAGGATTTAATCAACGGGAATCAAGCTAACGGTAGAGTACCCGAGCGTGTGTGAAGAGAACATGAAAAAATATATTCAAAAAGTAGATAGGAGATCAACACACTACTGAACACCAGACAAGTGTTTTGTTAATGAGGTATTTGTGTGTAAGGCAGACAGGTCAAACATTTATGCACACATACATAAAATTCACACACACATAAAATGTGTGCACACATACATAGTATACACACGGACACACTGTGCATTAAAGCACATTGTGTCCGAGTGATTATGCATGTTTGAGAGAACAATCACTGACTGATGCATCATTACTGACTCTCCACCAGATGTAGTACCTCCTGCTGTGCCAGAAACCCCCTGCTGTATGTGTAACTGTAAGGGCACCTTGCAGGCTGTTCTGCAGGAACTGCGTGCCATGAGGAGGCTGATGCAGTCTCAGAAAGGTCAGTGGGTGAACACAAATATTTAAACACTGTGAGAGAGTGAGACAGAAAGAGAGAAAGAAAAAAATTATGTGTTACTGTCTTTTCCTAGCATCCTTGGAGAGGCAGGAACAGACAGGATCACCATGCCAACCTCGTCTTGGTCCGGGACCCACTCCTCGTCGCAGGCCCCGCAAGAGGAGGCCAATCTATAAAGTGGCACCGCTAACTGTGTCTAGTACTAGAAGAGCTGCTCTTACTCCTCTGGAGGCCTCACCACGCATAGCTGCACCTGCAGAACCTGGAAAGAGGGAGGAATCTCAGAAAGAGCGAGACTCACCCACAGCCAGCAGTCATCCCATCTCCTCTGAGGTTTCTGTGCTGCCACCTCCAAACAATCCAGCAGCTGTCAACAACACACACAGTCCTCTCCTGAGCCAGTTAAGGGAACCCCAGTCATCAGAGGTAATCAGCATGTTAGTGTACATGTCACAATGTGTTTATGTTCAAGTGTCTTTTCTGATTTCTGATTTGTGTATTACACTCTCTCATAAAAGCAGCACATATGAATTTGAACTTAATAAGATAAGATAAGATAATAGTCCCACAATGGGGAAATTTACATTGTTGCAGCAGCATAAGTGATTGAAAAAGACATAAATACAAGTAAGGGCAAAATAAAAACAAGATAAAGCTATATATATATATATATATATATATATATATATATATATATATATATATATATACACACACACACACACACACACACACACACACACACACACACAACAGTATAAACATGACAATGTAATAACAAAATATTAACAGAAGAGCAATATACACAGGGCTTTATACATAGAGACAGAAAGTGAACTAAATACAGATATAGCACATTTTGAAATGGCATTGCACACAGTAATCTCTTATGGACTGATTCTCAAAAGGGTTTTAAACATATATATTTACTGTATTTATACTGAGAAGAAATCTGGTATTTTTTCTAATTTAACTCAGCCAAAAATCATAGAATTGCGGGTGGAAATACATGTGGTTAATGTTCTTCTGAATTATTATGAAGATGCAGAAAATACTTTCTGTAGCAGTAAACAAGTTTCTCTTCTCTTTTCTCTTCAAGTTCTCTTTAGCATGTTTGACTCTATTTAATCAATTTTTAAATAAATTATCTGTCTCATGAGCCATTGCCAAGTTGCATTCTTTTTTTGTTAAGGAGAACCTTGGTGTCCTCTGACTTCTTGGAATCTGTCACCAAAATCATATTTTTGGAAAAGTATAAAAAAGAAGTATTGCATGCTTTATTTTGCAATGATGTCTACAACAACATTATGACTTTGCAGGTCTAGTACTCATGATAATGATTTCTGTTGAACAGTTCTGTTCTTTTTCCCTCTAAAAATGAATCATTCTTGTTATGTATTGATTCATCATGATACGTCACAATTCACACTGTGTGTTATTTCACCCCTTTTCAGTCTGAGGTGCGTCTTGCAGAGGATTATGACGTATTCATCTCAAAGGCTCAGCTAGACTCCATTCTTGTCAACTATACACGCTCTGGGAGCCTGCTGTTCCGGAAACTGGTGCGCATACAAGATTTTTAAGATTCAGTTCCTTGGCCCTTTGATTATAGTTAACATAACAGTCATGCATTTTATTTTAAACAATCATTTGGTTCACCAGAAGCTCAGCGATGTTTTACCATGGAGCTACTCTTATGTTTAGGTGTGTGCCTTCTTTGACGATACTACCCTGGCTAACTCCTTGCCAAATGGTAAAAGAAAGAGAGGACTCAATGATAACCGCAAGGGCTTGGACCAGAACATTGTGGGTGCCATTAAAGGTAGGCGAGAGAAAGATGTAAAAGATTTAATCAGTCTTTTTGCAGCAGAGTACAACAATCAGGACACAGTACTTTAAGGGAACATTAATATAGTTGTTTGAACCTTATTCAGTGTTTACAGAGAAATACTGCACTGAACACAGAATAGAGAAGTTGCCTGGGCCACGAGATTGGGTCCAGATCCTTCAAGATCAGATCAAGCTTGCCAGGAGAAGGCTGAAACGAGGTACTGTGCTGCTATAGAGTCTACCTGCTTCACGTTTCTTATAGTATACTATATATCTATTTCATCTAGTAGACCTACGCTTTTTTAATGCTTTAATGTTTTTATTATTATGCAAAGGGTTTTGTTAGCCTGGTAAAAACTGTATTGTATTATTATTATTCAGTAATAATTTTGCCAATTTAAATCAGTGACGTGAAGTTTACCAGTGAAAGAAAAAGTCTTCTGAGAACATGTCAGGTAAATGTTTGTTCCTTTGGCTCCTCAGATGCTGCAGAAGCAGAAGAAGTCTTAAATGGACCCTCTACAAGTATGAAGCACACACAGGGGCAACTAACACACATTCACTATCCTACCCATTTATTCAGTTGTCTTTTATCTCTCTGTGTCTGCACCTTTCCCCTTACATCAGTACTCCATCTCACAACATCTTTCCATCAGCCCCCCTCTGAGCTCACAGCGCCTTTACCTCTCTTCACTTTGCTGTCACAACACACTCACTCACATACACACACACACACACACAAACTGATGTTGCTGGCTTGCTTATTGGTTCATATGTCTTTGTCATGCTGTCGCTGTGACATTTGACATTCTCACGCAGCTTCCTAAAATGTCAGCTAATTATCTTCACACCATGCACCATATCTCCTCTTTCACCTCTCTATTTCATCCTCGACGTCAGAAGAGCATTTCTCTTCCTGCTGTCTCAGTTTTTCTTTAAAGGAAGGCAACAAATATAATATAATATATAAATATATATTTCTCCTTTCTTTATAGGCTGTGATTACAAGACGCCTGCAACTGTGCAAGGGACAGTGGTGAACATGACAGGTTGATTCGAGGGCTGCCACCACGGCCTTACAGCAGATTTGTTGATTGTCTTCATTAATTTCTCTAACTTGATGCATTTTGCCACTTTAGATATTTCCTTTGCAGCTTTTAACTGCTATGTGTTATGGATGTAAAGGGAAAAAACAACAGGACCAAATGAAGAAGAAGTCTGCTCAATGATATTCCCAATATCATTTGACACATATTTAAACAGCTTCGATCTGGGATTTTGGGCAAGTAGACAACGAACTACACAGTGGTTTAGAAACATCAGGTCATTTTCATGTTCACAAGCAACTTACTGTTTACATTATAGGCAACAGCTTTAAAAGCACACTTGCCTAGTTCTTATATGTCCTTACTAGGAGTCACAAGCCTAAAATGTGACAAAGTACTGTAACAGTAGAGCATTCATTTTGCACAAAGTATATTTTATGGGAAGTTGCCCATTGTGGATTGTGCCTTTTAAGTGACAAGTACTTCAATGAGTGTAATGTGCAGTGCAACATCAGACTCAGTTCCAAATATTACATCCAAAAGTAAATATTTGTTGTATTTTGGGCCAGTTTTGCTATTTGAAAATAGGTTGACAGGCTAAATCTGGCTGAAAATATATTTTAAAAAAAGAATACGAATAATGTTTCTTTTTAGGCTATGCATATCAGTGCTATTGTCGTTATTACTGTGATGGAAATGGATGGAAATACATTTTTCTTTCATTTCTGCTCACAATGCATCGTTGTTTCCATCATTAAATATAATTTCTTGACAACTGTGTTTTTGTGTTTTTATGTACCCAACAGTATAATTAACAACAGAGGAAATTAGACAAACAGCAGCGACACATTGATAAATTTCTGCCTAAATGATAATAAACCATGTCATTCTAATATAAAGCAGTGGTATTACAAAAATATTTCTTGCAACAGTATCATAATTTTTTACCAAAACATAAGCCCATAAATGCACGTTTATAAACCTCAGCGTTTGCTAGGTGGCTACACTTCGGACCAGGCAGTGTTGTGTTGTTGTAGGTGCAATTGGAGGGAAAACAGTAAATTAAAGGTACACTCCATTGTAGAGATTTTGTTGCCAGACTTCACAGCTCGTTAAAGGGGATGTTAAAGCCGCCACTGTGCAGGCAGAGGACCCTTTGAGAGCTTGTGAGTCTCCTCTTTGTTTTTTAAACAAAATATTTTTCTATGGGGATTAAACGTGATAGGTTATGTATCTTTATCAAAATATAGTAAATTATACGCGATAGCTCGAATTTTGCTCCTGTCCTGTGCCAAGTTAGAGGTCAGAAATGACTCACTTTTCGTCAGGCATCCTCAGACGACGCCCGATTCTAGCCCCAGTGCATTGTGGTGCGGCCCCGCTCTTCTGTCGGGATCCACCGCTAACGTGAAGCTGGTAAGGATAAACTGGTCAGAGCAATTAAAGGGGAAATGTTGCAAGAATATAACTCCGCTTTGGTCCTAAAATCGCATCTAGGACAATTGTAAACACGTCTAGTGCACCATATCATTACAAACTTTGCACAAGTTGCATGTTTAGCCTTGTTTTATTGGTACTAACTCTGATGTTGCACACATCGCATGGCGAGGGACAGGAAAGGGTTAATTTTTTCCGCCGCCGACATTTTTGTTCGGCGCTCTACGGCAACTTTTTAACTTACGTGTGCAACGAGCTGGCACTATGTTTCACAACATTGTATCACATTTGGGCTGTAGCGTGCACAGTGTGTGTTTTTCAAATGATTTACAGCTCACCGGCTCGGACACTCTCAGCTCTTTGTTGCACGGAGCTGCTTATGCTCATCACCTCATGCATTGATCGGCGTTTGCTAGCAAGAGCTAGCGCCGAAACGAAAACTGCATTTTCAGCAAAACAAACAAACGTCAAAGATGTAGCTGTCACTGTCAGAATATACTGTATGTCTCAAAGCAGAGCGCCTAGTAGTTTATAATGTAGTGTTTACCTCTGGACAGCACCAATGTTATCAGCCAGTGCCTAAGGGTTGAATGAACTTGGCAGCATTTTGTCTCTTGAACACTCCCACGGTGTACTGACCGAGGCCCCCTCAGCTACTTAGAACAGTTTAAACAACAAACCGGGGTTATAAGTAACCAATAACTTAGCTGGCTTCTTAGTCAGGTGGCCAAGTGTTTTCCACTGGCACGTTATCGCGGATAATTCATTTGCTATTCCTGTTCAAACTACAAATATGAGAATTTACAAGTATGAGCTCATTGAAATTTTTTATGTTGTCAGTGTGTGGCTACGGAGATGTTTGTTTTAAGACTCTTGGATGTGGCATACGTTACAATACATTAGTGTGAACTTTACACTCTAGCAACCTCTACCAACTTTTTTGTCTCACTGAAACACAAATACACTTTTCTCTATTGTTCCATTCTTAATTTATTCAGTCTTAAAGCCTTTAAAAAAAGTTGTCTACAAAATATTACTTACTTACTATTATTTAGTGTTGATTCAGCTCCATAGTTATTTCTGTCACTTGGAAAAACAGACGAGAAGAGTTATAAGTCTTTTAACTGATTAGAAAATGTATTAATCTGCAGCTATTTTGTATGTGCAATGTATGTGCAATTTTTATGTCAACTGAGTTATTGTTTGTCATTCCCCCTTTCCAGCTTCTCAATGGTGAGGGTTTGCTGCTGCTGCTTTTCTCGGTTATGTACTGTTGTAAACTTAATATCTTTAGATTTTGGACTATTGGTCAGCCAATACATGAAACAACAAAGTTTGTCTAGAGGCTTTTATGAAATTTTAATTGGCATTTTTCTTTGTGTCTGACATTTAAGGGTATGCAATCAATTGCTTAAATAGGGAGATTAATAATTCTAAAAAAATAATTGTTAGTTGCAGCCCTAAAGATGACAGCAGATTTAATCAACAGCTCTCTGATACCGTCTTAAAATATTAACATCATAAGCTACACAAAGGCAGGATTCATTGCAACATTGTTACATCAGATTGTACAGATGTTCAAGCTCATTTTCTCTTTCACTCATGGTTCAATGCAAATTTTGAATAATCTCAAATGACATTGCAGTGTGATGAATGACCTGAGATTTATAATAATAATAATTATCATTATTTTTTAAAGCCTTTGCAATTAGCAAGATTTTCTTCCAGCCCTCTGTGAGATCTAGACTGTGTTTCTAATCACCTGTTTAATTTTTTCTGTCCTGTTCATGAATGTGGTCCCAGTGGTGAGGGCCCAGAGTTTCTTCAGACATGTCTGTGAGGGAGTCCTTTAACCCCGAAAGCTATGAGCTGGACAAGAACTTCAGGCTCACACGCTTTGCTGAGCTCAAGGGCACAGGCTGCAAGGTTGGCTCTCATCAAAATCTGCCTCGGATGCATCATTGTCTTTGTACAAATTAATCGAGCATTCTGTCTGAAAAGAAATTGGTATAAAAATAATGTGTGAAAATGGTGTCTATTTTCTCTGTTCACAGGTACCTCAAGATGTGTTACAGAAGCTGCTAGAAACCCTACAGGAGAACCACTATCAAGAGGATGAACAGTTCCTAGGGGCAGTTATGCCTCGATTAGGTAATTCTAATCTTAATATAGCACTGTAATAACAAATACCTTAAGTGCTTAATAGTAATAATACTTAATCAGACAATAGTAATTGTACTAGCCACTAGCATTAAAAAATGCAAAATATATTGTATCATTTAACAAATTATTGAAGGTGATTGAAATTATATGATATTTTTTACATGATAAAGAAATGTCTTCATGTGACACTCCCCAGGGTGTGACAAGAACTCATTTAAGTGGTTAAAACCAGTTTTGTGGCAGCAGTGAAAACATAGTTGCTTCACGTAGAACTCTGAAAGCATGTGTCCCCTCCCACTGCAGTGAGATCCTGCTGTATTGGACACCGCCCTAAATAACCTTGCAATATTGACTCCAATTTAGGCAGAATAACACTGGGATATAAAAGATTTCATTGCTTTAAATCCACCAGCTTAGACACACCGAAATGAATGTAATGTGAGGACCACATTTCATACTACAAGCCGAGCAGTCAAATTTCTGTACAACCTAAAGAATATCTAAAAGAGAGCTCTTTTATGTTTGAAGGCATAGGTATGGACACCTGTGTGATACCCCTCAGACATGGAGGCCTTTCTCTGGTCCAGACTACAGATTACATCTACCCTATTGTGGATGACCCCTACATGATGGTATGGATCTCCTTTTTTATGGAATTTACTACACTAACGTGGTCCTGTCAGTTATACACACATGTTACAAGTGGAAGGATGTCATTGTTATAATACTTTGCTGATCTGCATTATTGGGTCTAACGTAGGCCTACTGTTCACACCAAACCCTACATGTGCTTTATTTTCATTATTTTTTATTTTGTAGGGAAGAATCGCTTGTGCCAATGTTCTAAGTGACCTGTATGCCATGGGGGTGACAGAGTGTGACAACATGTTAATGCTTTTGGGAGTTAGCAACAAAATGTCTGAGAAGGTGAGAAGCATGTCATTTGATGCATTCTGGCAAATATCTGCAAAGAGCCAAATGTGTTATTGTTATTATTTCGTCATTATTAATGTATTCATTTGGGCTTTCTGTTTCTGCTCTGATATTCCTGGGTCTTTACAGGAGAGAGATAAAGTCATGCCACTGATCATCCAGGGATTCAAGGATGCATCAGAGGAGGCAGGCACATCTGTAACAGGAGGACAGACGGTGCTCAACCCCTGGGTGGTGATGGGAGGAGTTGCTACAACAGTCTGCCAACCCAATGAATTTATCATGTAGGAATGAGTTCCTACCACACATTTCCTTTCTTATACTGTTTGGGCTACTCACAACTGCTTAAAAATAATGTATACATTTGTTGTATCAAGTAATCATGGTAATGGCATGCTGGATATTTCTTAGGCCAGACAATGCAGTGCCAGGAGATGTGTTGGTGTTGACCAAGCCACTTGGAACGCAAGTGGCTGTTGCAGTACATCAGTGGCTAGATATTGTAAGTCTGCCTGCTCATCTGTGAAGAATTATGTCTGGATGCTTACTGTTTTTTTAGGATAAACACTAACACCACATGCTGCAAATGTTTTTTAAATCTCTCAGCCTGAGAAGTGGAACAAGATCAAGCTGGTGGTAACCCAGGAAGATGTAGAGCTTGCCTACCATGAAGCCATGATGAACATGGCTCGGCTCAATAGGACAGGTAAAACTGCTATGAATGTGTCCCCATAATTGATTTGCAGGCATAACTGCCTTGTACAGTGCTTTTAAACTTTTGGTTATTGTTATTATTTTTCAATTAAATAACCAGGTTAACTAAATCAGGTGTTGGGCAGAGAAGCATTGAATTCTGTGAACAGCAGCAGCCTCTGCTGCAGCTCAGCTGTATTGCACCCTTTGTTGCTAAGTATCATCTACTGATAATGTCAGATTCAATGCAAAAGAACAGCATGGATACATACAAACAAAAACTAGGACCCAGTCCCACAGAAGCACAGAAATATGCCTTCAAGGTTTCTGGTGTTTTTGTTCTCTTTATTAATTTATGAACAATTTAGTGATGTTTAATACTAATACCTGAATTGCATTATGTCATCATGTCTGTCATCATAATGGTTATTTGTTTGCTGCCAAGATTCCACATTTGGCTCACAAGGAGTTATAGTCTGTGTGAGTGTCAACACAGATGGAATAATCTGTATTTGTTCAAACCAGTGACTAAAGTTGTGTGTGTCCTTAATCAAAACAATTATTCCTTCAGATCCCTCTAAGTCTCTTTCTCTGTCTTCCCTTATAGCGGCTGGTCTCATGCATACCTTCAATGCCCACGCAGCCACTGACATCACAGGGTTTGGCATCCTTGGCCATGCTCAGACACTGGCACGACAACAGCGAAGTGAAGTGTCATTTGTCATCCACAACCTTCCAGTGCTTGCCAAAATGGCTGCTGTGTCCAAGGCCTGTGGGAACATGTTTGGTCTCATGCATGGCACCTGTCCGGAAACATCAGGTGAGTGTGTATTCATGGTTATTTTCTTCAAATTTAATGTGTCTAACTGTTCTATCTCTTGTTAGTTATGATTGTTTACAGCATGTAGTGTTTTTTTTTGAGCGTGCCTCACAAAGTGTTTTGTAAGATGACAAAATACACAACACTGTAAAAATGTTGTTTTGCTGTTCAGGGGCCGTAACTACAACATTTAAGTCACACTTAGTCTTGAATTTTCATCAAGGGGCAGGCTGTAAGCCTCTGGGCAGAAAACCTTTGAGCACAAAATCAGAAATTTGAATCAGTGTTCTATACGCACCCAGTGAAGTGAAGTCAGTCTAATTCAAATGTGGATTTCAGTGATAATTTGTTAAGCTATGTAAATACCATAGTTTACAATAGTCTAGATGGGACAAGATAAAGTGTGATTAACAGACCATAATTAAGGAATATTTTCAGCAGGGAAAAATAAGAATATCGTAGTAATTTGACTTGGACTGAGGCTCAGCTGTACCTTTGATCTGCTTTCTCAGTGCAGATAATGAGAATTTGTGGATCATCTTGTCCTTAAAAACGGCATTGTAAGAGAGCTTACCTGTATAACTGATTTGGTTTGAGGGAAAGGCACAAGTAAGTATTGTGTGTAACAGTGCAAAGGGAAAAACCCCCTAAAACTATTAATGACATGTCCAAGTGGAAATATGCAGGGCAAACAAGAGATGAGCACTGAGGGAAGCCAAAAGAAAGAGGAGGCCAAACAAAGTAACAAAGATAACCTATAGATTCGGCTGTAAGAGAACTGAGCACTCAGCATTGCTACACATTGAAAATCATAATTTTAATTGACCAAATCTTCTTTCATTTATAGGAGGCCTGCTTATCTGTTTGCCTCGGGAACAGGCTGCTCGGTTCTGTGCCGAGATCAAGTCCCCGAAATACGGAGAGGGCCACCAAGCGTGGATCATCGGGATTGTAGAGAAAGGAAACCGCACCGCTCGCATCATTGACAAACCTCGGATCATAGAGGTGGCACCACAAGCTGCCACGCAGAATGTCAACCCAACACCTGGTGCAACCTCTTAATCCTCCTTTGCTGAATCATAGACCGGAAAACCCCAAAAGCTCTGCTGAGTGATTTTAGACACATAAACTACAAAACCATCCTAGAGTGTTGAAATATATACACAAAATAGTATGTACACAGAAAAGACTGGGTTGGCGTGTATCTACATGAAAAACAGCCCCACACAGTGCTCGGGGAGCATGTCACCACCCAGTGGACTCAACCTGCAGTATCCCCATGATAAAAAATTGGTAAGAAATAGAGCATACTTAAAATCCATATGCCTTTTGTGTCTGTTGTATTCTGTTATGTTAAATGTGCTCGACTGGCAGGCAGCTTCTGGTAAGAGAGTGATGAAGACAATAATCTGATACTGTTGATTCATTTTGAATCTTAGGAAGTTTGGAGTCTGTTGCCTCTTTTAAAATTGCTCTCATCAAGCGACATCAAGGATCGTGTGATGGTGTTTTTGTTTGTCCATTCACTTTGTACAGTTATAAAGCCTAGTTTTAGTTCATTGCTGTAACTGATGCCTTGAAAGAAACTGAGTGTGAGCAGAATGGTTTGTTTTTTATTACTTTGACTTTTTGTATTGTCCCCACGTAAACTAATAAATATTCAAATAGAAGATGGTTTGTTCTCACTATTTGGGGGCTGCAGTCCTGTGAATGACCTGAATCAAATGTGACATTATCTACTTACATCATAGAACTGCAGATTGATTTTAAACAGAAACAGATGATGCTGCTCTTGTGTGCATTCCTCTGAAGTCACAGATGAATCATGGTTATAAGTCATAGACGAGAAGAAATCTGCTTAACCCTCAGGAGATGAACCGTTGACCATCTGTATTCCCAATAATTGAATTGTGGAACTGTACAAAAGGAAAAAAAAAACTTTATCAGTCAACAAATGCTCTAATCCCTGTTGCCTTTGTTCAGGATCTGGTGCTTTTAGGTTTGTCTCTCTCAATTTTGCCAGAAGATTTACACAGAGAGATCAGACTTATTGTAATTTAGTTTCCAGCTGATCAAAGTCCAGATCATTTTTGTTTTTCATGACAGCTGGGATGAATCTGGAAGTCTGTAAATGTTCATGCAGATATCAGGAACAAGATATAACCTCCACCCCACCTCTTATAATAAACTTCTCTTATAATAGATTCTGTGTCTCTTTTTGATGTATTAAAGATGTTAGTTATTATAGTTGCTTAAATGTATGAAGAATGGAAAAAGAAAATCAAGAAATTTGATTTTAATTCTAATGATTTGTATGTCTACTACTTATTACTTGCACAGAAGACAATGATAGTAATTGTATGTAATTCATATATATAAGTGTTTTATTTGTAATCAAAAATAACAGAACATGAACAGCAAATTCATAAATGCTAGCATGTAACAAATGATTTAGATCCTAAAACACAGTACTGAAGTCTTAATGTTTACAAGTTTCATACACACAAGCCATAGACTACACATAAAGATTAGATTTATTACATAAAACATTATATTTATGTACAGTCTATACATCTTTCCCTCAGCACCAAACAGTTCTGAAAAGTACAATATAAATAGTAATAAATTAGAGGTGAAACAACTATTCCTTTTGTCTGACTGAGTGGAATGACAGCCACCTATAATATTATCCTCCAGAAAAGCAAAAAGTGCAACCAGAACTTTCTTTGGTTTATATGAATGAAGCATGCCAAAGGCTGACTCACATGTTGTATGTCAGCTAAATCCATCAAAACATCCCACAGTGTCTGTTATATGTGCTTTTTCCCATTTTCTATGTGCTTTCTACGCTCCACCACTTTCTCATCATTTTCAGGCTTGAAAAGTCCTTGGATGTCAAGCATGGCCTTCTGAATGTTCTGACCAAACCGGTATGAGTCCTGCAGGTCACAGAGAGAGAGAGCGAGATAAACTGAGTGTTGAGACATTGAGTTTTGAAAGATTAACTAAACGTATACTAAAAGTATACAGTTGGATCAATAAAAAGCAGTGCTCTCATTTTGTGCTCTTACTGTGTTGGGGCAAGAGAACTTGCAGGAGATGTGGAATGTGATGAGGTTTTCCCCAACAATGATATAAGACACACCATAACCATCATCAGCCACCTGGGGGTACACAAGATAGACAAAATGGAAACCCCTCCACAGCAGGGTAAAACATTATGAGCATGACCTTGTGGACATCTCTAAAATAAAAGGCTTTTACTCACTGGGCCAAATCCACCACCAGCACCAACATATTTAGGGAACTTATTGATGTCAACTAAATTGAGCTGCTGCTGTGGGGTCTGGCTGGTAGACAACTTCCAGGGCTCTGACAGCACCTATAGAAGCAAAGATGTTGAATGTTGTGTGGACAATGGCAGGTTAGAGAGGAGAGGTGGTTCTGATTAGAAAAACTAGAATCAGAAATCAATAAAATGACACACTAACCTTCTTAAGAAATGGTGAGTCAACACCAAGGTACTTGGACACTATGTAGAGACAGAAGAGGTGACGGTCAATACCAGAACCAGTCATGGCCAGACGATACATGTTTTGATGCTTATCTGCTGCCTTCCGAAACAGGGCAAGTCTCTGGGCATTCTGGTCACAAAAAACAAGCAAACATGTTTGAATAGCCTGTACATATAGTATTAACATCATATCAAAATGACTTTATTTTTCTATTAGTGTCAAATTAACCCAGAACATCAGGGAGCTCAAAGTCCAGGTCAGTCACAAACAGACACACATTGTCTCTAGGTCTTGGTGACCATGTCCTAAGCAGCACAATATGACCTCTCCTACTTACACAATATGTCACTGTGAATTTGTGAGTGTGATAGCACACACCTATGTCCAAAGTCTGATTATTTTTGCAAAAACTTAATTTTAGTTAAGTTAATGTCTACAACTCTGCTGGACTCACCACTACAAATGAAGTTTGAGCTGCTAAGCATTGTTCAAACCCAAAGAACTCAGTGTGATAGGGCTTTTAATTTGCATTATCCTGATTTATTTCAAGTGTTTCTGTGTGTTTCTCTGTTCTGCTTACTGTTGCATCTGCATCCTCCATGGCTCTGACAAATGCAACTGCCTCAGAGGTGCAGGAGCGTACTGTTTCTGTCCGACCGTCTCTGAACATACGGGTCATTGATGACTCGTACGTCAGACAAAACACTCCCTGATCCTGTAAAGCAGATGATTACCATGATTTGATGATGGGGGATGATACAATTAAACATTTAAAAGACATAAGTGAGCAATGATTCAAGTCTTACCCTGAACTGCGCCAACTGCAGGGCCAGCTGAATAAAGGCGTCAGGGCTGGTCCGGCACTTCTTGATCAGGCCTTTCCCAAAATCAGTAAACAGGTAACCATGAAAGTCCACATCATCAGCTATCTGCTTGGCTGATAGGTATGAGGTCTCGATGACTTCTTGACACTAAAGAGAGGGGGAAATCATTCTGTGATGGAAACATCAGCTATTTGTGTCAGTGGCAATAAAAGATGTAAGGCTTTACTGTACCTCCTTTGGAATCTGCCACTGTAGTCGAGTGGGAAGAGGAAGGCCCTTGTTCACATCCCCTTTACAGTGTCCTTCCTCTGTGTAGCCAAGATGGAAGCAGTCTGTTGCAAGGACATACTACACAGACAGAAAAGGACAGCTGAAGACCAGTGCAAACTTTGAATCATTGTTTTAACATAGGACACCTGTGTACATTTCATACCTCCCACATATGTCCTACAATTGGTGCATCAGCCCAAGAATGTTCAGCATTTATACCAATTTTTCCATTTGGATACGAGATCAGGGTGAAAGACTTGTCAAACCACCTGTGAGACAAGAGAGAACATTTTTAGAGAAACAAACTACCAAAAGTCAAGCCTGTACTGAGGCTAAAGACTGAGACCTTCGCTTGACGTTTCTGCCTACCTGTTGTAACATTTTCCATGCAGCAGGGACTTAGCATAACTATCGAGTGAATTAGTCTTTGCAGGGTCATAACCTTGCGGCTCGTCATCCAGTGTCAGGAAGAAGGCAGCTGACTCAATGGCATCCAGGGACACTTTGTTCACTCCCTGACTGAAATATTTAATCCGAGCCCGAGCCCAGGGAACTCTAGAAGTGAGAGTGAGACAGTTTAATCTAGGTATATCTAAGATAAGCGAGTATGTGTGATTGTTTGTATATACCTGTTTCCTGCTGTCAGGGCAGCTAATTTGAGTTCTCCTGGCTGAGGTTCTGATGTATCATTAAGAATCCTTTGAAACTGTGTCTCAAGTTCACTGGGTAAGAGGTGGCGCCCTCCAGTGTATAACCATACTTGGAAGAAGCGGCCCTTGTGGTAGACAACCAGGTGCTTACGGTCAGTCAGATGCTGCACAATATCTGCAGGGGTAGTGCAGCAAGAACACAAGGTCAGATGGGTAACAACAACAACAGCACCTTTTGCTAAAACACATGAATCCTGAGTATCTGTGGTACTGATGTCAAAGCAGGTATTTAGTTTAATAGCTAATGGAAAACCTGTGCTGTGACACCACTGAGGTGTGGCCAAAAATTCTATCCTGGGACAGTAGGAATGGTCTGTCCTGTGTGACTGAGCATTGATTCACTCCTTAAACTGCACAGCCCTGAGAAGTTGCTCACCTGTTTCAATGCCAGGGATGCGGGTGGTGTTAAACATTCTCTCCATCTGAGTGGAACACATAGGAACGGTCCCCAAAGCCCTCAGCTGAGCAGAAGATAGACAAGAAAATCATCCCTAGTTCCCCAAGTTTAAACTAACAGGGCCAACATGAACACACTATTCTCCACCAAAGCTGGAAGCTGGTTTTACTTACTTAACATAAGAGATTTTTGTATTTGCATTTTTGTCTGCTTTCGTCTTCATGGTTTAATTTGGTCATGGCTAAATTGGAAAAAGGTGGTATCACATACTCCTATTTACTCCAAGGATTTACCAATATTCAATATTCAATACCAATATGACAGTTTCATGGTTGATTGCTTATAATTTGAGTGTTAAAAGGACAACTTTGGCTAACTTTAACTTTAATAGTTGCTTGCAAAATCATGAATATTTAATTTTAAAGAGAGGTAATTGAGATTTTAAATCAAGTTTTTAGGGGCTTTAAAGAAAAAATAAAGATTCAATGTTTATGCTTAGGCTAGAGAGAAGGTAGAGGGCGGTAATGCGGAAATGGAGTAATGTCGTGGCAAGCATTACCGGTGCATGTTCACCACGTTCCAGTTTGCGTCTGTACTGCAGCATGGCATGGACCACGTTCCCTGCTCGTGCAGCCTGTCGGTGTGTTGGGGTCATATACAAGAGGTCCTTCACACATGGATAAACAAAACATACTGAGTCAACATAACTAAGCACAGAAAAAGAGCATTGCAAATGCACTCTACTGGCATAGCAAAACTGATATAATGACTGTTCATCTTACCATTATATAGAAGTTACTGTTTACCATGATAGGACTCCTGCCCCTGAGGTAGATATACTCCTCCCACCAGTCACTTACCTGGAGCATACATGTAATATTATTGTAAAACATTATGTTTCAACTGAATATGAATTCAAATGTTTGAATCACTTCTTCAGACTTCAGACTACTCACATAATTCGTTGCCCACCAGGATTTTAGGATTAAGTATCTCTGCAGCTGGGCTGCTTTGAAATCTCTAAAGTCATTGGCCAAAATCTCCATTTGGTTGTACTGGTCATTGTCCAGCAGAGGACGAACTGACTCAAGGTACTGTGGGAAAAACATGGTGTGTGTTGTCAGTACAGAGAAGCAGTGTGTTGTGTAGAGACACAGCTGATATAATAGAGCAGCTGTGATACACAAACAGAAAACCTGGAAGACATCCAGCAGATGTGCAGTGCAGCTCAGGGGACATGACAGATTATTAAAATCTACTATTATACTACTCTGTCTAACTTTCACAAGGTACAGGAGGGCAGCTAGAACAGTAGATGGTGGTATAGTTGTACAATTATCTGTATGGTTAAACAAGCTACACTGATTAAAGGTTTAAATGTAGGTATAAAAGCTATAAATGGTAAGTTAACATGACAAATGGTGATGTTCATATATCAAGCTACACTTTATGACATGTAAATATAGTTTTGATACGTGAATATAGTCATTACACACCCTGTGGATTGTATCATCCACACTGGGCACAGGGAGCCTGGGTAAAGAGGCCTGGAAACTGTAAAGCAGTGGTCTGCGTCCAGAGAACATCTTCACCAGGCTCTGGTAACAAACAAACACCATACATCACACATATATAGTACAACAGATGATCCTTAAAAAACAGATTCTGACAAGAATCAACCGCAAACGCTGCACTGAGTGAGGGACATCAAGATTAAATTGACAGATTATTCAGTGGAACATCTAATGCAATTTAAGTTTCAGACAGAGTGCATGACAGACAGAGGGACAAACTTACCAGCCACACTTTGGTAGATGTGCTCATTTTTCCGTGGGATTCGAAAATCCAGCCATGGTAGGAGAGCAGAACTTTGAGAGTGTATCTCAAAAGGTAGATGAGGAACAGCCACAGTCCAGTAGCAAAGAGGATGGCACTCAGCACCACTCGGGTCTGCACTGACACATGTTCTCTGCTCAGAAAAGGCACAACACTGTCCTTGTTACATTATCAAGAAAGAAACAGAAATTACCATAAAAAGATCATTCACTGCGCAGGCCATGTAAACAAGCCTGTGTTCCAGCAGCAGAATATTTAAAAACTATACCACAACATTGAATGAAATGATTACACTGGACTGTGGGGGAGCTTTCTGACCTTTGTGGTAGGTTATCCTTGATGGCATCAATCATTCCTAGAGAGGGGTCTATGCGGATATACAACGAACTCATCATGGCAATCACAACTATCAGCCAGCTGGATGGACTGGCTGGATAGACTCCAGCTAATACACCATTCTGTGAATGAAAAGGAAGAATCTTTGTGTCCTATGCTCTGTTAATAAAATGTGAAAGAAAATGCACAAATACAATTATAGATTTTAAATACTACACTACAATCAAGAGTGACACTGATAACCAGATTTACATGTGGCTATACCTTGAACTGTATGGCTCTCTTCTTCCATGCTGTCACTCCTGACAGGTAGATGTTTTTGATGACCTCTTGACTGAGTTTAAAGTCCACACCATCAGGGCGCACAGTGAACTGGAAGCCCACCGCCTGATGTGCCTCAGCCATCTCTGTGTCTTACTAACACTGAAAGCAAAGAGAACCTATCAGGTTTTTGACTGGAATAATATCTGTGTTAATATTATTATAAAAAGAATGAAAACTTAAAGACCTCTTTTACAGTCTGAATAACAGACATCAATGGTTTAATTTTCGGTTCTGCATTTTTTTTTTTTGTTTGTTTCAGCTGTACTTCTGGATGTAGGTCCAGTTGTGAAATTATTTAAGGGAAAGTTGCACTGTTTGTCTTGTTGTAGTTGTTGCTGGTAATATGATAAGAAAGGGTGCTGATATGGGCTTCACAGACGTCAGCATGAAGTAAATATACACACTACTGGTCAGAAGTCTTAAAACACCCAATTTTTCCAGTTCCTGTTGAAATATAAGAAGTTCAGCGGGGGGGTGGGATTAAGGATACATTATGAGGATATAATGACCTAAAACATTAGAAGAAAAGAAGACACTGGTTTCAAATGATGGAAAAGTAGCACAGTTCAAGTTGGTCTGAGATGAACTGGACAGAAGGGTCAAAGTAAAACAACCTACAAGTGCAAGGATTACCTTTCCAAACAATGTTTCATTTCCATTGTAGAAAGAATGCTAATCGTGTGTTTGGCTGCTGGCTGAGTCAAGAAAAAAACTTTTATTTTCCTCTATGCTTTAATTTCAGAGTACACTCAGACATGACACTGTGTAAATTTCAGTATCAACAGGAAAAATTGAGGTGCTCTAAGGCATTTGACCAGTAGATTATATCGCAATGCTGAAATAATTCAGTCATTGTCATTGTCTTTTAAATGCAATGGCCTTGTGAAATTCTAAACAAAAATATTTAGAGTTCACAAACCACTCAATGTAATGACCAGGGTGACAGGTCTAGGATTTCTTTTTCCATGTCATATGACTGAACAGTCACCAAGTGGGACAAAGTTCAACAGCCAGATATAGCAGTGCACCGGCTGAGCATGTGCACAGACCCCAGATGGTCATGAAAATATAAACACAGAGTACAACCTGCAAATGAATGCAAACCCTCTGGTATTACAGAGTACTGTGGGAATCTATTAGACAAATTAAAGGTCAGCATGATTGTTACTGTGCAACTTTTTAGAAAAACTTTAAAGAGCTTAAATCAAATTTTCAGCAGTGTGATTGAACTTCCCCATCATTTTCACCCTAACGTTTACATAAATAGCACATGAAGTACAAGACACTAAAAGATGTCAGTAGGGAAGTATTTTCACCCCAACCTGTTCTACATATGTGCAATTAAAACATGTTGCTCTACAACTATCAGTCAGAAAAACTTTTGCAGCTAGCACAACAACATGCATGAATAAATGAATAAGAACAAATAGGAAGCAGGACCATGTTTTACCGTTGTCAGAATAGAGTCAGTGTGATCCACTCAGGCAAAGAGAAGCTTTGACTTTGGTTTGTGCCAGTGAGGAGGTAAAATTCCTCTGTACTCAGACTCTGTGCTCTGTGTGTGACTCCAGTGTCCTTGAAGTGGCTTTCCTCAGGTAGTGAGATCAGAGCTTTGGTCTCATGCACTCTCCCAGCCCTCCCTCCCACTCTCCCACTTCCCAAACACCACATACACTCTCTCTCTCTCTCTCTCTCTCTCTCTCTCTCTCTCTCTCTCTCTCTCCCTCTCTCTCTCTCCCCCTCTCTCATCCATGACATGCTTCTTTTTGTAACAAGACACCAAACGCACACAGAGTTTAATCTCATGTGCCACGAGATCTCTGCTGTGTAACTGAATCTGTTGCTGTGCTGTGTTAGGACGTAACTGAGAGGAATGTGACATTTCCTTTTCAGCTGCAGAGAGTACAAGCACTTCTCCAGAATGATAATATGAATGTAATCATGCGATAAGAATGGCAGCATAATACTCTTTGTCTGGGGGTGAAATTATCAGCAGATTCAAGTGTCATGACTTTGCTTTGATTAGAGGGTCAGAAAATGGGACCTAATGCTGTTTATCAAAGAGGCATAATATTAATTGTGTGACCAGTTGCATGAGTTTAGGTCATACCACCACAGCTTTCAAATCCAACAACAAACAAGATAATAAATATTGTGCTCCAGGCCTGGACTGGAGCTCAAGTCCTATTACATTCAGCCACAAAAACAGTCATATAATGTACAATATTGCAAAGGAGCAAACCATAACATTAGAAGTGAAGATAAAAGATGGCTTCATAGCGGGTGGAGACTGGTGGAGGAGGAAGAGCTCTGAGGGAGAGAGTTTGGAGATCTATCTTTATAACCGTGTTGTGTTCGATACTTGGCATCAGGACCTCGTCTCCTGCAACTGTCCCCTGTCCTGCAAATGCCACTTTCTCAGCCCTGTGCACCTGGATGAAAGGACTAATTAGATTTTGATTTGATTTTTTTGTTATTAATACAGTCTCAGTCTCTGGTTAGGTTCATACCTGTCCCCATTTCTGTGATTGCACACAGAACGATGTCACAATGTTTTCTGAGTTATTTCCACCTATCACAAGCAGCCTGTCGGTGACACCCAGGAAGTAAAGAGTGGGGAGGTCTGCATCTGCTCTGGTGAGGGTGGGAAGCAGTTCACACCAGGAGTCTAAAGCACAGAGGAAATACATGTCCTAATGAGCATGTTAGGAAACAGTCTAACCTGTAAATCCAAAGTGGATGGACTGAGCTGAAGGCAATGGAGAAGATCATTGGCAGACAACAGCTCACACAAGTACAAGCTATCTGAAATAAAACCAAATTTTTCTGATCAAACAGAGGTGCACTGCTCTGCTTTACTTTACCTTGCCTCGTGTTATACTGCAGCAGCAGTTTCTCTCCAGTCCTCTGGATGCTCCCCAACACATAAAGGCAGTGTCCCAGGCTAGTAGCAAGGGGCACGTCATGGGACAAAGACACAGTGAACTGGAAGTCAGTGAATGGCAGTGAGGAGACGAACCTAAGGCAGAGACTACATTTGGTTACCAGCACACCAAAAAATAACTGAAGGATGCTTTTCCAAACAAGCATAGATCCAGGACACCAACCTCCACGTGTCCTCCCAGGGATCATAGCATTCCACAGCTGTGTACAGAGCTGTGCTGGAGTCTGGAGTCACCAGGGAATCCAAGTACCAGCCTCCTACAGCGTAAATACAGCCCTCACAGGCCACTGCACTGAAGTGTCGTCTGTGCTGTGGATGTAGCAGATGGTGACAGTTTTAATTAGTGTTACATAAATGACTGAGAAAGACAAGGCAAGAGATGTTATATTTTGGGGTAAGAGAGACAGACCAGCTTTATTTAAAGGCTAGAAGACAGCCTCACCTTAATCAGAGGAGCTGTGGAGACCCATGTATGAGTGAAGGGATTATACCTAAAGGAAGCCATCTTGAACTCCCACCCTCTCTTCATACGTTGCCTGTAGCCTCCTATGATGTACAAGTAGTTATACAGAACCACTGCAGTGAAGCACCACTTATCAGCCCTGAAAGGAAACTCTGTAACTGGATGCCAGTCTTCATTGTCCTGTGACCCTTTTAGGATGAAGACATGCCGTGCACATTCTGTCTCTGGATCTTTCCAGGAGGTAAGGTTCTCTTTCCTGAGGCTGCAGAGATGTCGGTCTCCTCGTGCCCTCAGGTTGACAACCTCATCCTTCTCCTCTTCATTCAGACACCTGAGGTGCAGGTATGAGGTATGAGGTATTTAATGACAAGAAAGAAACAGGTGGCAAGCTCAACCTTGTAGTAAATTCTGATTACAGCCCAAAGCTTTACCAAAAATGAAAAATGAATGTATAAGTGTTGCTTACCTGGTGAGAAATGACAGCTCCATCACGTTTCTACTCAGGTAGGTGAGCACTGTCATCTTCAGCTCTGCACAACAGATCTCCTGAGCCAGATTCAGGTAGGATAAACAGTTATCTGGCCTGAGCTCATCTGCCAGAACTGACAGGCACTTTGAGAGGAAAGCCTCAGTCAGGAGGTAGCTGCTGACCTCCAGAGTCAGATAGGGAAGAAGCACAAGTGGGTGGGTTGGTCCTGGGATGAAACACACTACTATGGGGAGCTATGTACATTTGAATTTCTGTTTGCATACCTGGATGTGTGTGCCCAACTCTTCCCGAGGCACTTTAAAATTGTTATGGAAGGAGAACTCAAGGAGATTATAGAAGACAGCGGAGGACACATGGTCCAGGTGGATGAGGCTCTCTGAGGTCTCTCTCATTCTGGAATGGGACAAGGCCCTGAAGTACTCGCTGCTCTCTGAAAGTTTTCCAAGGTCCACCTTAAAAATTAATGATTAAAGTCAGTTTTCTATGTCGTTTGCTTAGTTTTTCATTAACCTGCACAGCTGGGAGAATCATGTTTTTTTTTACTTACTTACATGGAAAGCATGTGTACTGGTTTGGACTGTAACCATGGTTTTACCTCCATCTCCAAGGTGATATGTGCGGAGGGCCTCATTGGTTTTCCACTCTTCTGAGTATTCTTGACATGTTTGCCTATCTGTGATACCTGGGGAAGCTATCCAAGTATTGACTATTGGAAAATCTCTCCAAAGTCTTGTAAGACCATATTTCAGCCATGAGCATATCCATTCAAAGAGTATCATAAGATATTGCCTGAAAGCATTCATCTCACCGACAGAGTGTTGTCTGGATCTAAGTTAACCCATTCCAAACACTTTTAATACTGCCTGTGCTAGATGTTATTTAAGTGTCAAAACTCTAAAGGGCTAAAGATGCAATACACCTCTGGCACAACCACTGCTCAAATCACATATTTGGAATGGTACAGCAAATCCTCCATATAAGGTAAGGCAAGCCCCCCAAAGAATTCAAAACAGCCACTGTACAATGGAAAAAGAGAGGACAGAACAGTCAGTTAAGCTCACGTACCACGGGCTCGTCTCCCTCTCCCTGCCTCAGTTCTCACAGTCTTGTGCCCTTAAACAGCACAAACAGAGATTTAGAACAGATTTAGTACATGCCACATGCCAATAGAAACATCATTTTAAATAAAAGGCTAGTAAAGCTAAAACCTAAACATTCTGGTTTGTTCTGCAACTGATCTAGTTAATTCAAGAGTATCCCCCGATCTCGGAGCAGTGAACCTCTTTCTGCCGGTCTATTCTTGGCTCATGGAGGTGGGTCAACAGTCAGCCCTCTGAGATGAAGCATGGCCTTCCTTACTCTGCTCTTGACGTCATCGTGGGGCACTCAAGTTACCTTGCAGTTAGATGACAGTAATATGAGAGTAACTTCATATTTCTTAATATGGATCAATACATTTGGAATGGATACCTAAGTCAGTGAAAAGGAAATACGGGTACACTTATTCAGGTTCTAATCACATTTCTTTATTAGGTTTTGAATTATGCTTTTAGTAGTGCAAATAGGACCAACATAGTACAGAGAAATTTTAACAGAATTAAACTGTACTGGGACAGTTTTGCTGTAAAAACCAGCTACAGTTAATGAGGCACAATTTAAACTTTTAGTTAATTTTCATGAGTAAACATGTGCAGCTAAGTGTAAAACAAAAACATGGAGATGTTAACTGATGGCAGTGCATTCAAACAAATCAAGGGGACAGTCTAAATAAATAAATAAGTCCAATAAGCTACAACGAAAGTGTGATTTTAATCTAACACAGATTTCAATTATTATTGGGTCTAATTTAGGAAATCCAGTTTACTGTGGTTACATATGTGCCAGATGGAAATTTTTGTTAACCTACAGACAAAAAGATTAAGGACAAAAAAAAAGCTTGATCAGTTATCAGATCAACATCAGCATACAATGACATATACCGTACATGATAAGAGGTAACACAAGCTAAATTACATATGGACAGACAGTTTGCAGCAAAAATGTACAGTTAATAACCGATTTCTTGAAGTGGTGATAAGATCCAATTCTACCACCTTAAATACCTTACACAACTGTTCTAATGGTTATGTGGTTAACTCATTATGTGGTTGACTACAGTGATACTGTATAAACTAGCCCTCATGATAATTTGATGAATGTGTGTGAGCTTTTAAGTCTCTTCTTTAAATACTGGTGGGGAATATTTTCACATGCTCTGCTAGAAAACTACATGTGACACATGAGACAGTTAAAGTTTGGAGTAGCTAGGTGAGAATGTTCACAGTTTGTCTCTTCCCCCACAGGATGCTTTTCACAATCAGCCCTTATGGAATCTATGCACCTGGATGCAGAATGAACATCAGAGGAAAGAAGTGAGGTAGAATGACTAAAGACATAAAGCAGAATTAATATAATAGTCAAAAATGGCTATTACAGTAAAAATGTATAGTCTCAAAAGAAAAGACACTAATTTTCTGGCAACCAGGATTGTCTGTCACTGACATGCACAGAGAGCACGGCTTAAGAATTAACAATGTCAATGTCATAAATTGGTCCAAAGAGGTGAAGTGCATCTAAAAATGGACGATAGAATAAAATAGCTGATCATCACATTGACAAGAGCCCCTTAAATGATAAACAACAACATTCTGTGCTAAGGAGCTATATCTGCTACAACAAAATTTCACACTGTGGGGATAGGTATTTGCCTGAAAGGTTATATTGTATTTCTGCTCATTCTTAAAATGTAAAAAAAAAAAAAAAACCTTTTACAAACCATTACTTGTCATAAGCAGAGCTGCATAGAGTTTCAATAACGCATAATAATTCTGAAGCATGAGGTGGCCTTGATGAATGATAAGAACAAACAGATGAGAAGTACAGTGATTACAATTACATTCTAATAAACATGATGGAATTTAGGAGAAGAGCTTTTTTTGCTTGAAGTAGGCATCAAAACGACACTGGGCATAGTCCTGCAAAACAAAATATTGTTTACTATTAGGAAGCATAAACTGAAATTAAACATCAAATAAACCCTGTTGACTGAAGAATATGAGCGTGTGACTTGTAATATAACTGTGATTATGATCAGTAATCCAGGTTATGGTTATCCAAGGACGGTTGAATCGTGGGCAACTGGATTTGATAGTAGGTACTTGAGGACGTGTCTGCCCTCAGCTCAACCCTTCTTGAATTACTTGTAATATAATAACTTGTAGTAACTTGTAGTATACATGTAGTTGGTGTTTCCATCAGGCTGTAAAAAATAACAACAAAAAACCCTCTCCTTACCATGTATCCAAACTCAATCTTGGATATCTTGGCTTGAATGATGGACCACAAACCCCAGAGGAAGTGCGACGCCAAGGCATATCTACAGATCAAAACCAAAAAAAAAAAGACTTAAGAAAGTTTTAATTATACATATATACCCTTGCTGTAAATTATTACACCGTGTTACCTGTTTGCCTCGATTATCATGTCCTCTTCAGTCTGTGTCTGGTTCATGGGAGAGTCAGAGTCTTTTCTCTGTTCTGCCAAATAATTTCTTATGAAATGAAGCTGCAAAAAAGAGCAAAAATTATTTGTAACATGTCTCATGTACATTAAATGCATAGTGATCACATCATTTGTGCAATTACTTCAGATGCTTTCCTCCTAAATTTGTTTAGCTTTGTTCCATTCCATTTTATATTTTATTATCAAATACACATTTTTATTTTCTCAAGTTTGGTTAACTTTAGACAAAAAAAATGTCTAAGCAATAGATAAATAAATACATATTACCTTATTACAATGAAACAATTTTAAACTTACTTTACCTATTACTAGTTATTATATTTTTAAAATTACAAATCCCTGTATTATATATTGTGAGACACATTACTAATTCATACAAGAAATTCAGATTTTTAACAATGGGCCCAATAAATAGACACTAAATGTTTAGTGTGTTATTTTGCAATAACAGAGGGCAAATTCCTCAAATGGAAAAAAGTCAATTAACAGTTTGATTAGATTTCTTGCATGAGCTACAGTGTTTGAGTTTTCTCTCTTCAGACATTTTTGACTAAGACATTTTACCACTAGATGGCACTGTGAGGCCAAAACATTTATCCTCTGTCATCTTCTCCTGACCACCTTAGCTCTTTGGTTTAAGCTGTTGAACAGTGATAACTGTCTGAGCTTCACCGGGAGAGGGGAGAGGACAAATATAATGATGAAGCGTATCTGACAGAGAAATGTTGAAATGAGGAGTCTTATTTTAACAGTTAAAATGGTTGCTACTGCATTACTGAAAATGTGGCTGTGCCAAATTTGAGCATATAAGTAAATAAAAAGCCATTCCACTTAATGTTGCTTATGGGCCACTGGATGTCCCATTACTTAAATCAAGGATGGAGATAATGTGGCACAGAAACATAGACAGTTTTTATTGGGCTGTAAAATCTTTAGACTGACCTGCTGCTCTCTGGTGGGGTAGTTCTCTGGTGTGGCTTTGTAGAAAGGCCACTGGTCATAGGTGTAATCATACATCCACTCACAGAAATGGTTTCCAAAGTCAAACCCTCTACAAAATAAACAAATAAATAAAAAACAGTACGTTTTACATTAGTACACAAAGGCACAAAAAACTTGAGCCTAAAAATACTAGCATCAATACTGTTGATTTATGTATTACCTGTAATTGTAACTGCTGTATTCAAAGTCTATGAGCATGAGTGTTTCTGTTGAGGTGTGGTCCCTGTCTTCCAGGATGAGAATGTTACCTGCAGTGGAAAAAGCACAAACATCTAATTTATTTAGCTCCTGTCAGGTTCGGACCAGAGGATGGTTTAGCTTTCCCAAAACAGAGAATTTGTATTTCTGTTGTACTCACTGGTAGAAGTATCTCACCTATTCAGACTGGTCACCACACATACTGTGGCTGGTCTGGTTAGTGTTTTATGTGTGTGTAAATAAAGGAGGCTACCACTGTGGTTCTGGAGTCACATTTCTTTGCACAACAAAAATCTAAAAAACATATAGATGTGTTTCATAAATGAGGAGTTTGTATCTAGTAAATACACTAAATGGCCTAAATTTATTATTACTGCATTACTGCACTGAACTTGCCTGACCGGTCAAATTCTTATCAAATCTAACACTTTTGGGATTGGGATCAGCCTAACTGCTGTGTGCAAGCAAGGCTTCACCACACTCAGTATCAAACATAGCTAATGCACTGTGGCTAAATGGAGCAGACCCCTGCAGACAGCTTCCAAAAACTTGTGGAAAGCTTTTCAGAATAGCAGAGGTTGTTATACCTAACCCTAACACAATGAGGTATATTAGTGTAATTACATATATTACAATTAAGTAGAGGTATAATGTTCAGAAGTCCACATACTTTTGGCCATGTAGTGGTCAGCTTCGGTGGTTTCCTGTTCAGTGACACTCCCATTCATTAGAAACCTAAATCCATGACTGCCACCTCTTCACCCATAGGATGGTGTACATGAATATGAGCTGTCCCTATTAATACTCCCTAGCCTTCCTCTGACTTATGTAATATACTGCTCTCCTACGAAATGTGACAGTACAGCCAGACAGGACAGGTGACAGGACCAATCAGACAAAATTAGAGGTGTGACAGGATGTGAGAGGTTTTTACCTTCCTGGACATCATTGTGGCAAAACACCACTGGCGATGGAGTCGCTGCCAGCAATGCACTGTTGTGCCAACCAGGGCCAGATGAACAGAGGAAAAGGGAGAGGAGAAAGATATGCAAGTAGTGTTACTCATGTATTATTATAACTCAGCTATAAGAAATTAGGTCCAACGAAAAAGGCATTCAGTTGAGAGTAAAATATATGGGTAGATGTATCCCAGACCACAGGTACTACACTAAGGCAATGAGACACAGACATTTCATGTTATCTACAATTCTCACTACTTTACTGCTAGCCTGCCAGGCTGCCTCACGTAACATCCAGCTCCACCATTGCTCTTGTGCCCTTGCTGCTGGGCAGAATACATGGAACAAAACATAAGATAAACATTCAATCACACATGACTGTCTAGTTTAGTTTGATTATCTATTCCAGATAGCACAGCTGTAGTACAAACTACAGAGCTTTCATAGGAAATATATACTAGGCCACTCAAAGCAGCAATGTACTTAGCTGGACTATCCAATATGCTTCTTAGTGTGTATGAATAAGAAAGCTCCAGAACTGCTCATTCAACAAGTTAAAAGGTGGCGTTCAAGAATCTTGAAGTATTATATCTGTCTAAGCAGAAAACATCTTATCATTTCAAATAAGTTGGAGGACTTCACACAATGGAAGCAGATAGACAGGGTATTTTCATGCGGTATCAGCTGCACCCTAATGCCTGCTTCAGTGTGACACTGGTACATATCTACAAGATAAAAAAATGTTCATAGATAAACATAGATGATTAACACTGGGCTGATTCTCTATTAGTTGCTGAGGTCAGACTATCTGGAGGACTCAGCAGTGAAGTCGTGGAGGCACTGGAACAAAGGTCAGCATTTAGACTGGAAACAGAAAGACAGCTCGTCCTGTCCCTTCCACCTAAATTCTTGTGACTAACAAAGCCCCAACTATATCCCTTGCAGCCTCATTCTTGTAACATACAATCTTTTAACATTAACATTTTACCATTACTGTTAGCACTGGTCACACATTTTATTGGTAGTCTAATCTTATCTGGTGGTGAGGACATGGTGTGCTTCTCTAAATATTTGTACTTTTTGCCATCAGTTGGGATTTTACTGTTGCAGACCCTGTTGTATCCTTCTAACCAACATAACAAGAAAGAAACTAAGCTGTCTCAGTCTGAAAAGGTAAGTTTTATGTTGTAAGTTGACATTTTGTTTGAATTCAGCAAAACCAATGCATATGAAGACCATAAATGAAGCAAGGCTTTAAGTTTTACTGTGACTCCCTAACATGCTGGTTAAATATAAATTAGTATGAACATGATATGATGGTGGTCCTCTAATAAGAGAAGTTGAACAGACTAAACTACCGAAATAGGGTTGAATCAAGGTCAAGTAGACTAGCCTACAGAACTGAAGAAGCCTCTTGGATGTGATGTGAAATGTCCTCAGATAAGTCCAGGTGCCCTCGATTCATCTCTCCTTGAATAACCATTGCCTGGATGACTAAGAATCTTCACAGACAACAGACTAAACTCTGCCCACATGGTGATTACAGTACGTAATATGAGATGGCTCTGACGAAACTAGTTCTAGTTGGCACTTGGCTTAAGCAATGGTGATTGCACCATCGTTCTGCCACTCTGGAGCAGAAGGGCATTGCTCTGTCTCTCAAGGACACTTGTGGGCACTGGAAGGAGGTAAGAAAAGATAGTAGAGATTTCATGCTACAATTTTCCTTAGTCCTACCTACCACAACTTTAGCTTTATATGTAGCAAACATATAAAGTAATTCCATGCAATATACAGTATTTGGCCTGCATCCCAACTCACCGGAGGCTCTCCAGCTCAGCAGGCAGATCCAGCTTCATCAGCTTCTTGTACTTCTTCAAATGAGCATCCCGTACAAAAGTAAGCTTCATCACTTGATCCATGTACCTAAAGTGAAAAAAGAAGCACATAATTATAAAAAAAACATATGTAGTAGAAAGAAAGAGAGTGATATAAGGGTGAGTGATACTTACTTGTCAATGGTCCCAAACAGCCACTTAGGCTCTTTGTTAAAAGGCATAAGCATGTCATGGAAACGTGCCAACTTGGTAGCAATCTCAGCTGAGATGGCCGGATCTGAAAGATGATGAGTGCGCATGCGGGTATTCTGGGAAAACAGAGACAATAAGGAATGACTGCTTCTGCAATTGCTTGCTCAACATTAGAGTGAGCATGCGTGTATGTGTGTCAGCGTGTGTTTCATACAGGAAGGTATTGTTCTAAGCGTCCCTCGGGAAAGATGCCATAAAGTTTTGGCCCAAGAGTTCGTTCTGCTAGGATGGCAAACATCACACTCTCCAACACCAGAGAGTCCACTCCCTGTGACAGAGATACACAGAAAGACAGACAGTCAGGCACAAAATCATGGCCCTTTTGGTTTTTATCACACTCACTAGTATATGATTTCTTGTCGACCTCTACTAGACAGACCAACCTGTAAGATGGCACCATAGACTCTGAGGAGCACCTGGCGAGGTTCCTCTCCCACACAGTGCACATGCTCAGGCAAACTACACAGGTACAGCAGATTACTCAGTCCACCACTGCAAAAAAAAAAAAACAAGAACAAAACACTAGCATTATCACATCAGAGGAAAGTTACCATGACCCCGCAGAGTCCTGTGAGTGTGTGAATCCTGTCATAAAGATTAGTCAGAAAACCGCTGTAGTTTTAGTTTTGAATGGCTTTCTGTTGAGTTTGTCTTCTCGGCCCAAGACATCTGCCAGAACAGATAAGAATATAAGAACAGGTTACTGCAGGGTGCTGCCTCTGGAGCTGTAGAGTCTCCTGCTGCTCCCATGATCCAGCTCAACCGATGATGCAATAATAATTAAACATTTATTAGTGTTAGTGATAGTGTTAGTGCTACTAATGTTTCACTGTTTTGCCATTATTATTCCTTTAGCTATAATTATTATCATTATTATTATTAGTATTATTATTACTACTACATTATTACTACATTTTGACTTAGTCTGTGTATCTGCAATTTTGTCTTTCTCTTACCCCATCCCCCCACCCTCCTCCCTCTGTCTAAACCCAACCGGTCGAGGCAGATGGCCGCCCACCCTGAGTCCAGTTCTGCTTGAGGTTTCTGCCTCTTAAAAGGAAGTTTTTCCTTGCCACAGTCGCCTAGTGCTTGCTCATGGTGGGATCTGTTGGGTTTCTCTCTGTACCTGCTCTATATGGACAGTGCCTCGAGATAACTTCTGTTGTGAATTGGCGCTATATAAATAAAATTTGACTTGACTTGAATTAAAGACTAAAACCACTGATGTGTCAACACACACATACACAAACAAACGTTTGAATAGCTAAGTTAAGGGCGCCTTAAGGAAAGAAATGATTATCACATTGTGTTAGAGGGATAAAGAATGATTATCACAACAAAATAATCAAACAAAGCTAGAGTCACCCCAAGAGACCCCAAGCCTACAAGGATGAAAACCTGTGTCATAGGAGCTGAAAAAAGCGAAGTGAATGACGGCCAAAGGAGACACATTACAATGACTAACTTTCTTCCCTCTGTCATCATTACATCCTGCGTTATTACTGTCATTATTTACCTGACGATGCTTATTTGAAAATCATCCTCTTGGATAGTCTTCCACGACCCTGACAAAAAGTCTCGGCACCAGGCAAACGCCCTGCCCCGGGTGTCCCGGTCGACTTCCTCGGTTCGCCCATCCCGAAAAGACTCTGCCTCCGAGTCGTCATCACAATTGGCCCCAAACAGGGGACTGGGTGTCCTCAAGTTTCTCTCGTGTAGGAGAAGCACGCTTTCCATTCGTTTCTTCTCCAGCGGAGGACCCGTATCTTCTGTTGTGACACTAGGAATGTTTCTGAAAAGCCCCGGCCCTGACGTGTCTGCTCTGGCCAAGCTCTCATCGCCGCAACCGCTGCTGCTGGTTACATTTCGACTCGACTGCATCGTGAGTTTCCGGGCGAAGAGTAACGGAAGACCCGTGTGAAATGTCGGTCTGACACGGCGGGACGGACTCGCTGACAAACGCAGTACGCCGGTAAAGCTACTTAACCGGAAGAGCCATACATAGCTAGATGGTTTGAATGGCATTGGAGGCGGTTAATAGCTGCGATTAAAGTATCATAGATTCAGATGACTCTTCACGTACACACACGCACGGCGCCCGGTGATTTGGACTAAGCCAAACTGGCGTATTCAAGGTCCAATCACAATGCGATTCCGTATTCACTCGCCGATGTCATTGGTCATGTTTTTCGGTTATACGTCAGCTTCCCGTACGCTGAAGGTTTCTGGGAAATGAAGTGTTTGTTTTGGATTATGACAGTGGCGTGAGTGGGCGTTTAAACTAATGTGGTTAGATACTACAGTCCTGTAATAAATCCTAACTCCATGATTGTTGACCTTTGATTAATTAATTACTCTGTGAAGTATTTTAAGCAAATATATAGTAACCTGCAGAATGCTTTATGTTTCCTATTCAAGTCTTAGCCCAGTTATCGTTTATGTACTTTAGAATGTTGGATAGCAATTAAAATTTAAACTAAAAGACACACAATTCCATTGGATCTAAAGCTATTTAATGGTAGTCAAAACAATTATTAATTGTTCAAATGTGTTATTGGCGTAATACAGTAAGGCTATGTTTATTTAGTTATTTGGTGGTTTAAATTGACATTGAAACATGGTCACGTATTTTCTGCAGAATTAGTAGCCTATAGTTTTTTGGTTTTTAGCTTGTAGATCACAGTGTAAAAAATGTATCTGAATAGCGTTTTATGAGACAACACACAACACATTTGGCAACTTGAAGATTTATTTGAAACTCAATAACTTTTCAGTAAACATCATAAACAGATTTCATGGCAAGAAAGTTCTGTCTGAATGTTGTTACTGAGCGCTTTGGCTTTGGTCAGTGACAATAACCTCCAGGCTGCTAACCAAAGTGGTCTCATCTCTCGAGCCTCTCTGGACAGAAGCAGCAATGTCTCTCCCTGTGTGCAAAATGGCAATGGTCAGTTGCTGTCAGGCTTTACAAAATGACACTCTCTCTCTATATATATATATATATTTACTGTACTGTACTGTACTACTCACTCTTTCTGAAGCACCTAGGTTCACAGTTATTTTGAAGAGAGGGTTGGCACACAGCTACATCACAGTGGATATACACCTGGTGGAAAACAATTGTATTGTTTGCAAATATGCATATAATGCGATATAAAAAGAATGTAGAAACAACAGCAACATTTATTCTCAGAAAATTGGATCCAGTACCTTTTCCTTGACAGGAACAAAAACTGGTGTATCTGCAGGCGTTCCCTTGTTGGGATTGGCAGCATTAGTAGTAGTTACAAAAGTGAACATCTTGAAAAAAAAGCGCCTGTAGTGGGTTGGGTACAAAACTTCAGATGAGGCAGCCACTGGGACTAGGGTGGTCAGGTAACGGTCATCACGGTAGGGGCAGCTATGACGAGAGGAGAGAGGGTGGAAGAGGGCTCATGTATATCATCAAAAAGTATCATCAATATGTATCCCCAAGTCAGACAAACACTTATTCTTACCCATCAATCAACAAGTCCCACTGAGGAAGACTGTGAGGGTAGGGGTCACAGGTTGCCCAGCATCTTCCAAGAGTCAAGACAATATTGGGATCAGTCCTCTCCAGCATTCGGACCTCAACGTATACAGGATCCCTGAGCACCTTTGTGATGGGATAATCGGCATCCACGTAATAGCTGCTGTAGGCCACCTCCTCTGCTCAAACAGAAAGACTGGCTGTTGACATGGTCACTGTCAACTGAGGCTGACTGCACAAAACATCGCCTTCACACTAACCTTCCACACAGCCCTTGACGGTACACTGTCCATTGCCCAGCCTGAGCTCCACACGCAAGGGTCCAGGAGCTGCAACTGAGTGTGGTGGAGGAACTGGGCCAACCTCAATGACCACAGCTTCAACTGAGTTGCCAATATATCTACACTGGATAAGAAGCCTAAGACAAGGGATAAGGTATATCAGAAAATCATTTGAGTGAGGTTTGGCTTGAAAATAAAGTAACCCTAACCCACAGCTGAATTAATAGTGTTGTATGCCTTAGCCTACATGCAGTAATCTTTTATGTTGTGACCACTCAGTGTTACAGAAAGAAAAACACATACGAATAATGGCTGTCCCTGGTAATGGCTCCACGGTCTCCAATAGTGACTTCAAATGAGGATGCCATCATGTTCTCATAGATTATAACACCAGGCTCTTCCTACAGTAAATTGTCAGTTTTTCAATCTTTATTGCTACCTGGCAAAAATGAATTAAAATCAAATTGAAGAGTCAAAAGAGTTGTGACCCTTACCTTTACGATAGTGCCACAGGCAGTGACAGGGAACTGGTAGATGGCAAAAGCTGAAGTGGTTCCAACAGGACCGCACCTTTGATCATTGCTATAGAAAGAAATTGAGTCCAAGTCAATGTTGGGTAGGGTGGCATCTCTGGCCACCACCACGATGAACTGGGCGTCCTTGGTGCACTGGAGAGTCACTGAAAACAACAAGTTAGAAAGCAAAGAACAGCACTCATGCCATACTCCTCAAACACATTCAATTTCACCATGAGTGTAATGAGAAATACTTACCATATTTGCCATAATAGCACTTGCGTCCATCAAAGCAGCAGTTTATAGCTTCACACCCTGCAGCAGAGATGTCAGAAGCCCCACACTGTATCTTGTATTGATCATCCACTTCACAACTGTGAAATATTTCTGTAGAAGGCAGCTTGGTCTTTGAGGGCTGCTTGGGCTCTTGGTGCTTCTGAGGCTGTGCAAGATATTGAGCATCAGCCAGATAGCCAAACAGGGCCACTGCCAGAAGACAACCATAAATTAGCTTCATTGCCATTGCTTCACAGCACAGAGTAATTCATGAAAAACACAAGATGCTGTGAAAAATACAATGCAAATCTGTTGACTTTTATAAGGTATGGGTAATGCTGACATGTTGATATGTCACATCCTATTTGCTGCCTGCAACTGCCAATCAAATGCTCCAGTTACTGGGTGGCCTGTGGCGGAGCAATGAAGAGATTAGAGACAGAGAGTAAACTCAGATCCAGAATCATAACAGTTTTAATGAATATTCCATCAGTAGACACTCTGTGTATACATGATAGAAAACACTGTATTACATATATATGAATATCTACACCATTCAAATTATTGATCCCTGAATTAATAAAATTCTAGCTTGTTTGAACAATTTCAATATAAGTCTGTATAACTGAGACTGGGCCAACCACACTGTTTGTGCAACAGGGCTGGACAAAACAAATATCACCTCTGATCTTCAAGTGTAGTTGCTAAAAATCTAATACATTATGAAGCCCATCTTCCTATCTTCTTCAGATTAGATTGATAAGTGACAGAATCACTTAGAGTAATAATCCAATTTGTCCTGAAAGAGTAAGTAGTAAGTTAGAGCATGTACATAATGCAACATATAGCAAACCCTTTTGGGATTCAGTAGTTGGAAAGTATCCATATCACATATTGCAGGTTTAAAATATCTTCAGTTCAGTTTTTTCTTTGCGATATCTTCATTGTGACAATAGATGTAACTCAGATTGAAATTATCTTATATGTAGGTCTGATGATCTCATGATATCTAACCTTCTACTTTTCTACTACTTTTCAGAAAGAGGATTGACCATCTGAAACATACTGGAAACATAGCATGCTGTGATATTTAAATGATTAGCTTTCTATCATTACATATATTCTTTCATCTACAAATGCATTGTGACAAATAAAAATTGCAGAGTGACAGAATGGTTCATAGTTCCTGAAATAGTTTTATTTGTTATAAATCCTTTTGAGGTGTATGGAAGGGATAAGCATAAAATTTAATTTCAGTAAAATACTTACAAAATAAATTCTAGAACCTTTGCTGAGAAAACACATGAAGCTTAATGTTTGCAGATTCAGGTTGTTCTGACATAGCAGCCATTGTTGACCTAGGCCGTTCTTCAAGCCCTTGGCTTGAGTGTCCTCTTTTATTGGATTTTTATTTAAATAGCTCAAGAAAGAAAGAAAGACATGAAAGTAAAAAACCCATGGGCATTAAATATTGTCACTGCTCTCTATTGTAAAGAATGTGTGGAATATACATTATAAGGCATCTGGGATTTTGAGGTTGAGACTGTATTGATATAAATCAAAGTGGAAATAAGAGTAAAATAAAAACAAAATAAAGTTAACAGTTATGCAAATGAAACTGCAGATTGTTAACTGATACAGAGGAGATGATGAATCTCTAAAACTTGAATCAAATTTTGGTCATGGCACTACATGAGTGGTATCATAGTAATGAAGTAATCCATTAAAGGCTGGAGAAAAGAAAAAGTTCTTCAGGCACTTTAAGCCAGAGAAAGAGGAAAATGTGAATTAATTCATTGAGTCGAACCCGATGAGAGCTTTGAAACAATAAAAAGTATGCTCAACATAAGTAATTTCAGTTTTCTCAATGTTCTATCTAAGAGTGTCTGAAGACTGAATGTTTTCACTGAGAGAATGTTTCAAGAGCACTTCCTCCAGCTTCCCTGGTCTTACTGCAGGTCAAACTGACTGAACACTCAGACTTTGTATCCTGTGTTTCTAAGTAAATCTCAGCTGGTACTGGTTGGAGTAAAATTGATTGTACTTTGGCAAAAAAACAGGGTTGACATGTCATGTCATGCTGAGGGCAGGTAGACCTAACCCACGGTCAACAAAACTTTTCATGACCACTATTTTCTCAGTACATGGTTTCCAACAATTTATAGGTATAATCTCCCCTGCTTAAAGAAAAATTAATAGTAACTTTGAATAGCACATGGCACAGTCACATTTTATGCATTAAAGTATTTAATAATCTAAACCCAGCTGCTTCACTGGAGATGTAGGCATCATATTGTAAGAGGTTTTGGTCAACAGCTGTACTCATTTCATTGGCCAAGGTTTAAGCTCAGTTGATCTCACTGGGAGTGGTCAACTGAGGGGGCTGGAGTGAATTGTAAGTAAACAGGCACACAGTATTATAAAAGGAGGTGCACATTTCCACCTTCCTTACAGCACCCAGTGAACTGTACAGATCACTCGTTGTTGTGAAGCCATGGTGATGAAGTGTACTGCTGTGTGCCTTGTGGTGCTGGCCTTGCTTGGCAGCTTATGTGATGCTCAGTGGACAGAGGGTCTTTACAAGCCCTCAAGACCTAAACACCAGAAGCCATCACCACCCAACAAACAGGAGCCCAAGGTTGTGCCTATAGATCCCCAACAGTCAAAGCAGACATTTGAAGCACCACTCAAATGGAGCTACCCTGTAGATCCCACGCCAAAGCCCCAGCCTGAGGTGCCTTTCGAACTGAGATATCCTGTTCCTGCTGCAAGCGTTGCTGTCGAGTGCAGAGAGAAGATTGCTCATGTGGAAGTCAAGAGGGACATGTTTGGGATTGGCCAGCTCATCAATCCTAACGACCTTAAACTAGGAGAGTGTTCTGTTACCGGAGAGGATTCTTCCGCTCAAGTGTTGATTTTTCAAGTTGAGCTGCATGACTGTGGCAGCTCATTAGAAGTAAGTGCAATGAAAAATACACTGTAATGAATATTAACTAAAACTACAGGGGAATATGTTCATGTATGCTGCTATCTGTTTGTACTAACAATTATTTATTTGCAAGATGAGAGAAGAGTCCCTGGTGTATACCTTCACTTTGAACTATAATCCAGGATCTCTGGGTGAGTCTGGTGTGGTGAGGACTTCCAAAGCTGTTGTAATTGCGGAATGCCACTACCCAAGGTATGTAGATAATCAGTTAGATTGGTAGAAATAAACAAACAATACACAAACAAATAAATAAGTAAATAAAGTATCATAAAATACTTAAACTTGACCTAATCAAATTCAATAACTATGGATTACCAAAAATGATGGATTACTTTAGTTTTCTGCATTCTAAGGAAACATGTTTAATCTTTTAGGAAGCACAATGTGAGCAGTGGTCCCATTGACCCAGTCTGGATCCCATTCTCTACTGTTAAGGTGGCAGAGGAGTTCTTATACTTCACCTTGACACTCATGACTGGTGAGCTTAACAATTAATCAGCACATTTCTACTTTTATGGAACTCTGTGTCAGCATCACTAAAATGTTATTATGTCATTGCACAGATAACTGGCAAAATCAAAGGCCAAGCTACCAGTACTTCCTGGGAAACATCATTAATATTGAGGCTGCCGTCATGCAGTACTACCACGTGCCCCTCCGTGTTTATGTGCACAGCTGTGTAGCTACTCTTTCACCTGACCCATCCTCCAACCCCAGATATGCCTTCATTGAGAACCATGGGTGAGGTAGTTTAATGAGTCAATTGAAGTCGCTTTGTGGGAGTGATTGTGGGACCGATTATCACACACACTAAACATGGTGGCCACTGATGTTATTTTATATGTGCTTCTTGTATGCAGGTGTTTGCTGGATGCCAGGATCACAGGCTCTTCCTCAAGGTTCTTGCCTCGTAGTGCAGAGAACAAGCTTCAGTTCCAGTTGGAGGCCTTCAGGTTCCAGGGTGCTGATAGTGGACTGGTGAGAATCTCCAAGACTGACTTAATTATCAAACATTTTCAGTAACACATCAAATACAGCAAAATTACATCTAACAATAACTCAAACTCTCTCAAACTCTCAAACTCACTCTGTTACTCAAACAGCTCTACATTACCTGCCACTTGAAAGCAACATCAACTGCCGTTTCCATTGATGGTGAACATAGAGCTTGTTCCTACATCAACGGGTGAGTCTGCGAGTGTGTACATATGTCAATTAAAAAGTGTGATTGGAGAATGGATATGGGATTTACTTCTTACATCTACTTTTCTTCCTAGGTGGAAGGAGGCCAGTGGTGTTGATTCAGCTTGTGCCTCCTGTGAGTCTAGTAAAATAGAATCATCTGGCACTTCATCTGTTGGATCAACAAATTCCTGGGTCACTGGGGGTGGATCCTCTGGTTTGTCTACTCCTGGAAGGAAAATCCGTGATGTGGCCCAAAGTGAAAGTATGTTATATAAAAAATAATTGTGCAAAGTGTTGTATATCATATGATGAAAATTGTGCATTTTATGTTGTGTTAATGTTATGTTACCACTGCCATAATGATATATTAACTTCTAACTGCAGGCTTACCTAAGACAGCCACAGTGATACTGTAACTCACATCTTCTGTTTTTCTTTCCCAGTTTTGGAATGGGAAGGTGATGTCACCCTGGGTCCCATCCCCATTCACGAGAGGCCAGTTGCTTAACTCAATTTCCTCCCATGGCAGTAACCATCAAAATAAACATTCTCATTGGTTCATATCTGTCTGTATATGATTCTCTTGTTCCAGTAATCAAAATCGGCCGCATCCAAAGCATAATAAAAGTGTGAGAAAACAGAAGTCAGGACGAAAGTGTAACAAGTTTCACATTAGTCCTCTGTGTAATGATAAATGTTACAGATGAACCACATCTATTGAGTTCATAGACCGTATATCCTTGCATTTAATGGAAATAAAACTGCAACTGTGTGAAAAGCTTGTGTCGTACACTGTGCCATTACAGAAAAAAAAAAAAACTTTTTCCTATTTTTCTCTTAAGTTGTGCACTGAGAGTAAAGTAAATGAGTAGAGGAATAAAATGAATGCACATAATGATTTCCTATTTGTAAATAGCTAACAACCAAAAAAATAAATAAGAAAAGCATCTAGTATCTTTTAAGACCCTACATTTACATTACAAAGTATAGCTTGCTCCATCAGTCTCATCCACTGTACATGTTAAGTTAGTTGAAATGGGCTTTACTCTCCATGTCGTCACTGATTATTAGGTGAATAACTTGACGAAGCCTGTTATCGCTTACTGAATGAGCGTTTCTCGCCCCCCTGTGGCACAAACGGTCAACTACAGCCTGGCAGGGTGCACAGATTCAGCACCACAGGCAGTGAACAGCTTCACACTGCGCCTGCTCAGTACAGCATGATTCCTCCCTGAGCCTGAGGTGTGATTCACTTATTGATTATTCATTTACAGACTGTGTAGATAGTGGTAAATAGAGAGGAGACTTCAGCCTCTGACCATCTTACAGCAATGCCTGTCTTAATACAAAATATCAATGCTGTCACATGGAAGACATGGTGTCTTCTGAAGGGTTGGCTGTAAACTATATGTTGTGTTTAGCTTGTTGTGATGAGTCCACTTACAGTATATACACTGCACGCCAGCCTATACTGGTTTAAATTAAAAACTGACTTTTTAAACCCAACCCCTTTTTAATCTAACCTCGAATAAGACGATTTTCTTCTTGCATTTTATTATCTGGCACTTTATTTGATTTCTTTTGTGTCCTGGGAATTCACCTACATCTTTGCTATTCTGTTTTTTTTTTTAATTCTGTCTGCCTTTGAGCTCTGTCTATTGATCTGCTCATTGGTTAATTTCCTGTAACACTGTGCTCTTCTACTGTCAGCACTTTGTTTTTTTCGTCTCTTTGCCTTATGTCGTTGTTTTTCGATGACTGCTCTGTTATCTGTATGGGCATCAAAGAGTTTCCCAACAATTCCCACATCCATTATCCATACTTAAAACATGGGACATTGAAGGGCATGTCTTTTCCGGGGAACCCCTGGACCCCCCCCCCCCCCCGACCTAATTTTGGAGAGCTGTGGCTGTAAATTTTACTGTCAGTGTGTTTACTGTTGTAAACACTTTACAGGCATTTGTTTTCCTACACGCCACTCTTGTGCTGTTTACCGAGCTCTGCAGGCTTTAGCTCTTTTAGCCTGCATTCACTCAGGACAGCCTTCTCATACGGTATCGGCACTGACGTTATATCGTCTCTGCTTCACACACACCCCCCCTCCTCCTCCTCCTCCACCTCTGTCTCTGCCTGTCTCCGCACTGCTGGCCTCTCTTCGTTGTGTGTCACAGGCAGCAGCAGCAGCAGCAGACAATTGGCGAACACAAACGCGGACTGCGGACTCACACTGCGCTCATATGCTTCGTTTGGACGTATCGGGGGAGAAACGCGGGATTGTACTTTAATTTGTTGTGAACTGTCTCCGAAAAGCGTTTCTGCCCTGACTGCCCCCCACCCCCTCTCTCCTTACCCCCCTGCGCGTGTGGATGGTTGACTGCAGATTTGATGGTGCTGAGCAGGCTCGTCTGATTGAAGGCTTGCGGCCAGGGGGGGAATCTGTGGGGGCCGCAGAGGAAGAAACCTCTGTCCACGGCCGCGTCCGTCCTCTGCCCCTACGATCGTGAATGGACTGCGCTCCTTCAGTGATTTTCTGCAGTCGCTCTGAGTCATTTGTGGAAGAAGATGGCGGACAGGGCTGAGATGTTTTCCCTATCCACTTTCCATTCCCTCTCTCCTCCTGGCTGCAGGTAAGAGCTTAACGCGTAGGGCGACAGTGGAGGGATGATGCGAGGGGGAAACGATGTGCAAGGTTGTTGTTGATGATGATGAAGAAGAAAAAAAGGTACACTAAAGACGAGATGCGTACCTATCAGTTGTGTTTTGATGACTGCAGTAAAACGCACATTCTGAGCCTGGGTAGTAATAGGTATTTTGAATAAGCTGCCAGGCCTGCTACTGCCTCCCTGCGCGCCTGTAGGTGCTGCAGCCGAACAGTGCTGCCTGTTTGTGTTTTGGAGTTGATGCGCTTGATGAAGACAAGATTTAAGATAACCATTATATCCTTGTCTGATGGGTGCGAAGAAGGGTACATGGCAACATAGATGGCATATGATTGATCTTTAGCTGTCGCGACAGTCACCCGCTTTGCGCATTCTCTGTGTGAGGCCCACGCCCTGTTGAGTCCAACCCAGGCAAGGGAGGGCATGTTGCTGAACAATGATTTACGGGAGTCCCACCGATATTGATGCCGTTTCAAACGCCTTTAATGTGACCTCTGCGACACACAATATGACAAATCTGCTGGCGTTTTCTTCTTGCCTAAGCACAATTGTGAGTGGGATTCTACTGGCAATTACCAGAGACCAATAACATGCAGAATCAGTGCCAGAGCTACAGTATTCTCTCCAAGGTTGTTGCTGTTAATAGTTTAGAAGACATGACATGGGGCTCTTTTCGTCTGATGGTTTGTTGGTATAAAGATTGGGCCTGGCAAAATGTGGAATATTGCAACACTTTGGTCTGGTTTAGCTGCTGCAGTATTCAGATATGCTTGGAGGCATAGTTTAGGGATATGTTGTGGAAATATGACAGATTCCATTGTGTTTCTACTTTGATATGATTCCCATATGCAGTAATCTCGTGCCTATACTGTTCCTGCTGCAAGGCCTTCCTTCCTCTCTGTTACCATACACAGAAGAGCAAATCCTATGTAGGCTACCAGACAACGCAAACAATTATTTATAATTGTCTTGCAATGGCATATTATTTTACAACTCTATACAGTAACTATAACTCACCCACACAGAGTGGTAGGAATGAAAAAAGTCAGGAAATGGATAGTGGAGGCTCTCAGCACTAATGCATATAATCTAACAGCATTTCATTTCATATCATTCAGTGAGCATTGTCCCCGTGTCTGCCTCCACATGTCCCATGTCCTACCCAGTGCAATCACATTAGCGAGCCAGCTCCCGGTGGATTTCATATCCACAACATGCACTCATGCAGGATTTAGTTACATATTGTAGCTTCATCTCATGAGCAGATCATATCGGATCAATAGACCTGATTTTTTTTTTTTTTTTTTTTGCATGACTACCAGTGACCTTAGTTGAGAGCACACAGAGCCAAGCTTTGGCCATTATATCAATTGTTTTGAATCAACAGTGCTGGCAAAAAGCCTGAGCAAGCTAATCTTAATTGCATCAGATGAATAATGAGTCCAGGACTTTCTTTGTGCACACTTTTGACCTGATTATATGTTGTGTCATTTACTCCAAATGTACTTAAAGTCTTTTCTGTGAATTTCACAATCAAAAATAAAGCCAGTGACACAGACCACCGAGGAAATATGAAGAATCACTCCAGAGCGCATCACTCTATTATGTGAATGGGGTGGGGACTGATCAATAGTTTTCAATTAGTTTAGCACCTGACCAGTTTGTATTTATGTGTATCTGTGTTGTTCTTGCAGTTTCTGTGTGTATGTTTGTTTGTCTTTCTCCATGTCTTTGTATGTGACTGATTCATGTATGAAAACCACAAGTGTTGTGATGGTGCGGTACAGTAATCTGCCTTATATAACCTCCACACTGTTTCCAATGGGCAACATAATCCGTAAGAGAGCCGGTCTTTCTCCCCTGTGCACCAGAAAAAGACTATAATGACTCTATACTTTATAAATACTGTATCATTCTGTAGAGAGCAAATACACTAATCATTTAATGTATATTTCTCTTCTCTTCCTAAGAAAAATGCGAAATACTATATTTCTTCCAGCATAAGTTAAGTCACATAGTTCCATATAAACAGGGTGAATTTAATCAATGAGAACAGAAGATTATGAAGCTCCTTTGTATTAAATTTTTCCAGCAAGGCTTCAACATACAGTAATATTTATGTAGAAATGAACACTATTCAGGTATCCTATGGTTTTTCAGCATGCATAATCCATGCAGTGGCTTGCTGAAACCTAAAACAAAAACACTGACATACTAAGGCATGGTACCAATGAACCGTACTTTAGAATTCATTGATTACATTTTGTGAAAGGATTTGTTTGTGCTGTCTTTAGGTAGACTTGTTCAGGCAGCAGTCTTAATGAAGCCTAGGTGGGAGGTCATTGTTTTTGTTTGTGAACTGGTAGGACGGTTTACCAGATTCCATTTTGAACCCAGTTTGAAGAAGCTTTGAGCAAATTACTCACTGACTGTTTATCGCTTGTATTTTACATGTACAAAACATTCACAGTGATTTAGCTATAGTATATACAATATGTAGTCCACAGTATCTGACAAAACCTGAACTTTGGTTCATTGAATGTTAGTTTATAGATCTTGCCACTTTTGAGGATAGCTAAACCTAAATTCAAGTTCAGTTAATTATTGTCATTTAATCAATTAGTCAATCAACATAAAGTAAATGAGCAATTATTTAGATCATTGATTACTGAGTTAAGTATTTTTAAAGCACAAATAGCTAAATGTGCTGGTTCCAGCCCCTCAAATGTGAGTATTTTCTCCCTCAGATTTCCCCCGTATCCCTCCCCCTGTGGTGGGTATGGTTACCATGGGGTAAGAGGCTTAAATCAAATACAGATTCATTTTAGCTTAAGCCCCAACCCAGCCCATACACACACACAAAATATCATCCTAGCTCTCTTGTGATGTTTTTGTATTTCCTCTCCCTTTCACTCCATGGACAACCACCACTTGCCATGTTTTCATTCATGGCTGTTGTTACAGGCTTTGTTTTTCCATTTAACAGCGACTAGTCATATTTACGCAGTCCATTAGATTTGTTTACCATCAGTATGATGCCAGTGAATGGTTCCCATCCAACAGCAACATTCACTTTACATCTGATGACTTCATCAATCCAAATCCAGCCAATCTTAAAATCATCCTCTCTCTGCGAACCAATGCATCATCTCTGCCTTCAGTTAAAAAAATGGCGTGATCTTCAGGTTTGGATCTGACAAAGACAACAGAGAGTGCTTCATTAGGTTAAATGCATGACTCATATGTGTGTGTGTGTGTGTGTGTGTGTGTGTGTGTGTGTGTGCCTGCCTGTGTGTGTTTGCGTGTGGGTGTGCGTACATTACTGGAGACTGACGGTGGGTGAAAAGCCTGGGAAATTGATCTTGTTAATGAGTCAGTGGCAACCACATCAAATGTCCTTGTCTTTTAGAGATGATGATGTCACCGTGAAGCAGGTGCTCATGGTTAAAAGGCAGCTTAATTACAGCAGAGACCTCATTGCTGGTCCTCCTTTGTCTCTATATCGCTTTTATTATTGTCATTAAAGTGTTTTTTTCATATTTTCTCAGGTTAAGAAATCGAGAGGAAATGAAAATGACTATTTTTCTCATTTTTTGTTTATGGACTTCTGCTATTCTGCTATTTATACATATATGCAATTTTATAGGCATTTACCGTATATTCCCTTAGTGTGGTTGGGGATATTTAAAGGATAACCATATAGTATCTGGATCATAGACTGAACTGGAGATGCAACCAACAGTTATTTTCATTGTTGAAAGAGTCTGCAGATTGTTTTCTCATTTGATCTATAAAACACCAGAAAGTAGTGACAAACGTATGTTACTATTTTCCAAGGTGACATCTTCAAATGTCTTGTTTTGTCCAGCTGCAAATTCAAAACCCAAAGAGAATGACTTTACTATTTGTAAGACAAGGGAAAAAAGCAAATTCTCACATTTCAGAAAATGGAACCATCAAATGATGGGCTTTATTGATTGAAAAGTTACTTACAGTATTGATTGATTAAGAAAATTGATACATTTGCTGTAAACTGATGAGTCATTATAGCTCTAAAATCAGTGACTGTGTAGATGCTCTTCTATTTAATAAAACTCAGAGAGTTGTTAAAAGTAAATGGCAGGTTGAATCAGTGAGCTGAGTGAACTTGCACTTGCAAATGTGAGATGGAGAGATTGTTTTAATCTGAAAGGGGCAGGGAGAAAATGTAAAGCGGGAGCGAGGCCTGGTGACACATAGAGATGGAAGCAAAAGTGGCAGTAAACCTGGGTGTGCCATTGCAGCAACATGACCAGCATCAGTGAATGGTAATTTTGTGCTGACTTGTTTTCTTGCGGTGATGTTGTGGAGATTCTCATTTTGCTCTGCATGTCACAATTCAGAAGAGATGGAGACTGATGTGGTGCAGTGGCATCCTGATGTTTCTCTCTCCAGCTCTAAAGCCTCAGCTTTAAATCCCAATTATCCAAAGAATGATCACAATCAGAGGTGGACTGAATGCAAGGGATGTCACAGTGCTGTGTCAGATGAGCAGCGAATGGTACAAAATATGGTGTGACGGGCAATGCACGCTCACTTGGATGCTGTCTAAACACCAAGCAGGAACATGAGCATGTAATGTCATCACTGCAGCAGTGGCTGCATTCAACTATATCTGATATAGATTCTGAAATCAAAATAATACAGGCTATTTCAGGAGAGGACATAGAGTACCTACTGTAAGAGAAAATAAGAAAGGAGGAGAATAGGGAACTGATAGGTGTGTTGTTGAGTTGAAGAAGTGCATACATGCATGAGGTGCACCTCATATGCATGTTAGTGTGTTTGTGCATCAAGAGTCAGTGTCTGTTTTCACTCTTCAAGGAGGGACAAAGCATCCGTCTGAGATGGGCTTTATTCTTTGTCTGCAGCTTTTCAGTGACATACATTCCTTAGGTTCTGCAGTTTAGGAGAAATGGGGCCACACTCTGTTGTGACATTCATTGCAGAGCTACAGGAGAACATCAACACTAAGCAGCACACAAACAAAATGGAGTCTGGAAACAAAGCAGAGAAGCAATGGAGGAAAGCAGAAAGGGGATAAGGGAAAAAAAAGAGAAACAGATGACAGATAATATTAAAGAGCCAGCCCATCCACACTACAAAAAATGTAAGTATGTCTACTGATATGGAGTCATACCGATATTTTTTGTTTTATCCATCCAGGCTCTGAGATATCTGTCTCCACCATAAAACAGTGGAAGGGAATGAAATTGTGTTTAGATTGTTGACAGCACTGAAAAATGACATGTGTGATAATTCAGCAGCACCATCTCTTTCCAGAGGCAGTTCCACTGTTACTGTGGATAATTCACACATTTCACTGTGAATAGTTTTCATTGACGCTATTGTACTTTGTACCCACGACATAATCTTGGGTAGACATTGTAACAGTGTGTTTTGTGGTGTTATCCAGAGTGGCAGGGATGGGGTATTTGGGTGACCTGACTCTTTAAAGCTTCTCTATGTCTAAGTAGATCATTACCACATCCATTTTGGGACATTAGCATAACATTAGGAGACATTAGGCCTCACCAGCCTGTACTCTGCATTTTACATAGAGTGGAAGTAGGTCGGTTTTCACAGGAAATTTGTTGTCACCATGAAATATTGCCTTGTGTCATGAAAGAGTTTTATTTGTCTAGTTCCTTCGCTACAGGATTCTCATCTTCATGCCTCCTTGTCCACCTCAACTCTTCAGATTACGTACATATCTCCTTTATCCTTCACTTTCTCTAAATCCTCTTCCAAAAACCAAACATGGTACTTTGTTCCATTTGTGTGGTGGTGACAAGCTGCCTTGGATACAGCGGCGCTGATGTGGTGTTTTTCCATTGTGAATCACACACCCACACACACTTAGACTTACAAACACAGATTCCCCGAAGGCTCGGATGGGCGAGGAGCTCATTAGTGACCTTGTTTCTCCAGGTTTGGTTAGGACAGGCTCTACTGTCTGTGTGTGTATCCACGTGGAAACGTTTTAATGCTCTAGTCACACCCACAGACCACACTCAGGTTGGGAGGTTGGTGTAATTTTGCACTACATGATATATTGTTTCACAGTGTCTCACAACAGTTGTCACACTGCGGTGAAACCAGTGGCAACTCAAGTCCAGCATAGTACATTATAAAATCATTTTAATGCTGGACAGAATACAAGAACTAGAAAGTTCTTGTACTTTTTCATGAATAGTCTTAAAGAAAAACTCTTGTCTTGTGTATCTGACAAATAACATAATTTAATTTTAATTACATTTTACTCAGTGGTTTTGTATGTACCTGTTCTGTTGACAGTGTTATGCAACTGTTGATGCTGCATGAGGCAACACAACTGATTTTATGATTGCATTTTGTCAGGTTTTGTGGACATTGGAACAGCGTTATATCTTTGTATGCCCCAGGATCATATGTCATTTAAAATGGCCACTAGTTATGGGAAGTAATTGAACACACACACACACACAGACGCACTCTCACAGACACATACAGACCCAAGGTTAAATATAAAGGGAGAAAACCCCTTTGATGTCCCTCAGCCCAGGACCCATGCTGTTACAATAATGAGGGCTCATTTAGATAGATGAAATGTTAAAGTGTGTGCAGCAAGTATTTTCACCTTTATTCTGCTTGAGAATGATGCAATTTCATGCACATATACAAGTTTTTTCTTTTTTAATATGATATTTTAATGTAATATTTTGTACTGTAAATTTACAGTGATGAACATGTCGATTGAAATTAAACCCATATTCTCGAAAATGTCTTGTTTAATCCCAGAGCAGATGTTTGAGATGTACCAAAGTCTCAGACTCTTCACAGTGTTTGAGTGGACACAGAAACACAGAATCATTATCATCTGATCAGGTTTATGGTCAGGTTAGGTTACACTTAGACAGCTGAAGCAAAGCCGACGCGGTTGTTGGTGCGGTCATAGACGGAGTAGTACTCTCTGAGGAACACGTCTCCAAAGATCCACAAGGGCTCACCGTCACGAGAGGGCAGGTAGGTGGGGGTGATACCCACTCCACAGACCTGGTATCCATACTGGTTTTATGGGAGGTAAATAATGAAATTTTCAGATTAGGAAAAAACATGGAAATGTACATAAGGGATGCATGAATCCACACAGATATGTTGTAACTTACTTGGATGATGTAAGCAGAAGGAGGCAGAGAGAAGGTAACACCGCTGATAACAAAGCTGAGAGTTGGCAAGTTGTTGACCTGGCTGCAGTCCACTGCATACTGGAGACCAAGACGACAAGGAGATACTGTTGTAGTTTGATACAGGTATGTTTTGTAACGTTGACCTTAATGGCTTTTACATGGTGCAGGGATAATAATGGTGTTGTGTGTCTGCCTGTCTGTCCACTTGTCTTACCATTCCATACTGATTCTGTTGGGCTCCAATGGCCTGCATGATGCTACCCAGAAGCTGGCTTGGGGCTGTCAGCATGGAGGTTCCAGTGTCCACAATGGACTGGCAGCCCTGAGAGCACCAGCCGGTCTCCTGGCCGTTGATCTGGAATCTGTAGGGTCAACACGTGTCAAAAGTTATTTTTTGTTGCACTCATAGCAGGACACAATCAGACATTTGACAATTCATATTGATAATATGTCAAAAAGCACAGACCCTTGAACGCCGATCTGCCAGTAGGTCTCAGAGGTGACAGGGGTCCAGTAGATCTGGCCCTGGTACAGGTTGTTGTCTACTTCTCCGAAAGAGAGCACACTGCCCTGCTGTCCTCCCCTAAAACGAGATAACCAAAACTAAGCTGCAGGCTCTCTGTGCTGGTGGTGTGGATATACTACAGTGACAGCTGAGGCAGTGTGTGCTATAGGTTATACTGAACAGACTTTATAAAAGTCTTGTGTCAGTTTTACCTGGACAGGTAGAAAGCAAATATGTCAGCATCCAGCAGGTTTTGAGACATCATGTTGTCCATGACAGGGGTCTCTCCTCCGGCTGAGATAGAGGGGTAGGACAGACCAAGGATGCCATCAAACTTGGCCACCTCGAAGGTCTGACCAGGCTCATCTGTGCTCAGACCAACCTCCTGGTTATTAATCACAATCCCGCCAACCTATGGGTCCAAAACCACCCAACATGATGAGTAAAATGCAAATCGTTGACTATATCTATACACATTCAGAGACAGCCAAGTAAATGAATGGTGTAGATTTCAGGGTTTTTCTCTTTTTTTTTTTGGTGGGGGGTGCTTAATACACAAAACTTAAAACTGCTGCACAGATCTTTGCGTGTTGACACTTTGATGACAATTCAAATACTAGTGTTTTGTTTGAGTGATGTACTTGCTCTGGTTGGTGGGTTGACTCACATTGACAGTGTCATATCCGAAGACTCCATACAGGCTTCCAGCTCCATAGGGCAGGTAGAAGGTCTGACGCGTGCCATAGAAGGTGGAGGACTGCTGGGGGTTGAACTTTTTATGTGCATCTGTAAATGGCATAGATCTGGATTATCTCTGCAGCCATTTCCATAAATGTCCTCATGCCTTGCAGAGTCTTTTGACATCCTGATAATTCACTTGATTACAGAAATCATGAGCTGAATTTTAACTAATGCAGTCACTGATGCTTCTCAAAGACCAAAAATGCTATGTGACATGCCTGTAATTACACTAAAAATCTAAATCCCATGCGTGTACAATGTGTAATCTCTTTGGAAACATGCTGACAAACTGTGAGCTCTGTATGCTTAGCCTATATCAGCTAAGCTCTAAGTCGTCTGGAGAAGTTCTTCACATGCAAATATGCTCTGAAGAGAGCAGCAGATGAAGGATTTTTGTAGCGTAAAGTCTTGGTTTTTACTCACTGCAGGACTGAGTGTTACAGTAGATGGAGTTGACCCACAGGTTGGCAGAGCCAGTGTCAAACAGCACCTGGAAGGACTGGGGAGGTGTTCCAATGGAGATGGCTCCATAGTAGGTGGTCTGGGCAATACATTGGTTGGAGTTAAAGAAGGAGAGGAGCAGAATAAAAAACAAAGTACGAGCTCATCAGTCAGTTAATGCTTTCATAGAAATGTTGTGTACAGAATGTTAAAGTGGTGTTAACTCAGGAATTCTTACATCAGCATAGTTGTTGATGTACATGCTCGCAGAGCTGGCGAACTCATTGGGCTGGTACTTGAGAGCTGGATCCTGGTAAGGCACCACGGTCCCTTTCTCTCTCAGGGCCTCACGCATAGACTTATGCTTGTGCAGAGGGATCCTGAGGAAGGAAGAAGCAAAGACTTTCAGCCATTTGAGAGGTGGACCTGAAAGTCAAACTTGTCTTATGCTAGAATTTGAAGAAATACAGAGAGATAGTTTTCCTTACTTGATTCCCTCTGCGAGCACCACACAGACCAGGACAGCAATGAGACACTTCATGATCCCTCCTGTATACATAGCACCCCTGGATGGATACCAGTCAGCTTGGATCTGAACAGGCTTTATATACACCCGTTTGGTGCCATATCAGCCTGACTGTTATCAAAATTTCAGTCATATCAGTTCAGACAGGGTGACCCCTAGAGCCTTTTTCTTTGAAGCCACATAGTTAATTTTTACATCTAACATTCTGCACTCTGAAACACAGCCAAAAGCCCAAACCTTAATGAAACATAATATGAAACAATGATACACTGTTTACTTAGTTTGGTATATCCAATGGAATAATCTAGTGGTGACAATGAATAACTCAGCTGTTTTTAATAATAATGATAATGTATTTAATTCTTATTTAATGTACCATGATCATAAAAATACCATAAATACATAATGCTTATAATACATAAAATCTGTAAAATATGTGGAAATCAGTTTAAAAATCTCACAATAAGTTTGATAAATGTCTCTTTTTTCCATTATATTTTAAGAAACTGAGGCTGAGTACTGAGCTATGACTTTGAGTTTTAATCATGAATTCATTTCTAATGCAATTACAACTTTCTGTTGCTTTCTCTGAAACTGTCTGCATGTTATTGTAGATCCTCAAGATGCCGCTTTAGTACATTTTTATCTGATCAGATGAGATGAGTAACAAATGAAAGGAAAAACCTGTATAAATGTGTGGAGAAACATAACAAATGCAGATCCTTCCACACAGGTGCACTGCATGGTGCAGTTAAGCAATTAACATCCAATCGTGTTCTGTGGCGTGTATAAAAACACTGGGCTGGCCCAGCTGATTCAAAATGGCAAGAGGAAGAGCTCTAAGCGACTTTGAAAAAGGGTTCATTGTTGGGGCACAGACAGCAGGAGCTTCAGTCACAAACACTGCTCAGCTGGCTGGTTTTTCAAGAGGACTAAAGTGATATCTGCATTCAGATCTGTGGGAACAAACAGTGATCTATAGAGATGTGGAAAAAAGTGATGCTGTCAGATGAGTCATCCCTCACCATACTCTCTGGCATGGTTTGAGTCCATTTGTCCCCTTAGAGGGAAGGGTCACTGCAAATCAATACAAAGTTGCTCTGAGTGATCACCATTATCCTATGATGAAACGTGTATCCTGATGAGTGCAGGGACTTGTAGAATTAATGCCAATGTGCATTGAAGCTGATTTGGCACCTCATGGTGGCCCAGCACCTTATTAAGACACTGAACGTTGGTTTCCTTTTCCTTTTACCTGTCACCCGTCTGTATATCAACAGCAAGGTCAAGCTTAATAGTTTGTAGGTGACTGTAATTTTCCGCAAATAGAAATTAATGTGTTATATCTTAGCTTCAATATCAGTAAGACCTTAGCCACACAGTTTTATCAAAACATTTTGTGCTATTCAGCTTATCATAACTTTTCATATTGTTTAAATCTGATAGCCTTTTTCCCTCTGATAAAGAAGATTGGATGTTTTTAATCCTTTTAAAACTTTTTTTTAAATATATTTAAAACTTCATACACAATTCACAACTGAAAGACATGCAGTTCAAATGAAAGATTTCATTGCTTATTAATTGATTTTATTCTTTGTGCTTTGACTGAACTGTAGTTATCAAAGTGTCACTGCTGCAGATATAGACATACACTTTATATAACTTTAATTAAAAGCCACTCTTTTATCCTCTGATGTCTCCTCCATGATTACCTTCTCCCAGTGTTTTCTGCCAGAAGTACCTTGTTGTATATTAAAGCAGACCAGTAGCATGAGGACACTCTGATTACTGTGACTTTTTCATGACCTCCTTTGTTTCATTTTTCAGATGCATCAGCACATCCTCATTTACTCCATGGGACCAATAACATTGTGTAGACAGGACCCCTATATGAATGTGTGATGTAAGCTTGTGTTCATACGTAATATGTGGAGTGTCCTTTTCTTAGTAGGAAAGCTGCAATGCAGCATTTCCTTCAACCCATTGCAAGCCACCTGCTGTAGAACTGAGAGCCTGCTGAAACTAATGGAGCAAAGATGAGATAGAGTCTAATCAAGAAAACTTGCAATGCCATGGCTCATTACAGAGACATATACACTTCCCTGCTGTAGTGTGCTGATGCTGTAAATGGAAGTGGAGAAACTCTGGTGTAAGAGGCAACAGCCAATAATTCACTTCCAGTTCTGTGTGGATAAACAACACCCACAGCTCATACAAATATACTACAAAATTCAGCTAACTTCATTTGAAATGTTGGCATTCCATTTCAGTATTTTCTGTGCCACAGACATGTATCACTCCTTGTTAGTATGGACTGTTGTAAGGGAGGAAGAGATAGAATACGTGGGTGTTTGTGTGGCTGCCTCTGTCCAGTATATACGACTGAGACCCAGATAGAGCGTGACGGGCCGTGAGTTAGAGCAGGTTTCCCTCAGTACATGGCTCTGTGTGTGGGCATAAATCAATGAGATATTCCCCTGTGCAGCGTTCACTGATAAAACAGGCGTATTGCAGGTATCAGTGATCTTTTTCACAACATATAGTGAACATATACTGTCTCTCGTGTTTTCCAGGCCAGCCCATGACATCAGTCTGGAGGAGTTTGATGATGAAGATCTCTCTGAAATTACAGATGACTGTGGGATTGGACTCAACTATGACTCTGATCCATATGAGAAGGTGAGGCTTTTCAACCCCTCTCTAGCTCTGTGTCTCCAATATGTGAACGTGCTTACCTATAGCACAAATTGCATCATGTCCACATTCATGTAAAACAGAGAAAGTCTTTTCACTGTTAGCAAACAGCTGCTTTATGACTTAAATTACATATTATCTTCTGCTTGCTAAATATTATATGTAATAATTCCAGACAAACAAGCTTGTCTGTCTGTTGTTGCTTCTCTGCAATTACTATGGCTGGCACAGCTCAGGTGATACAAACAGAAAAATGCCAAGCATAATGACAAGAAAAATATGAATATGAGAAAGAAAGATAAAGTCAGACCTGGTATGTGTAGCCATTTAGTGTTGAGAACTGCTTATTTGCATATGGCTATCTTATGTAAGAACCTCTGTTGCATCAGATTTTTATCTATAGGCTACCTAGCTTAGCAGCATTGCAGTCTTTACTGTAATGACCATAAGCTTCAGATATCCGCATTATAATACCAGAGACAAGATGAGAAACTCTCCAGATCACCATCAAACATCTTACTGGATCTGAGCAAACAGAATACATTCACTAAATTTCTCAGCATATAATAGAAATTCTAAGCAGCACTTCCACTAAGCATCCCATTCAAGTGACTGTGTTATGAAGTGTATGCAAATAATTGAGTCATTAGCTGTATCATCCCACATGTCCGACCAGCTTAGACCTTAATTACACAGTTTCTAAGAACTATTGTCTCATATTCCCCCCTCCCCTCTCTCCCTCTCTTTCTCTCTCTCTCCCTCCATCCTGTTGGATATAAATGTTTTATGCTGGTGGCGTGGAGCCACAGCTGCAGCAGAGGGTGGGTGACCCAGTGCAGTTTGCTGCTATGCAGAGACAACCTCCTTCCCTCCCTCCATCTTCCCCTCCCTCCCATATGTCTTCCCTTCCCTCCCCTGCTATGCAGAGTGTTGCTCGGAGACAGAGCTCAGATCCCCTCCTTCCTTGTTCGCTGCCACCTCTCCACTCCCCCCCCTCCCAAGGCTTTCCTTCCCTGAGTTTCTCCCTCTCTCTTTTGCTCTCTTCTGCTCTGCCGAGGTCATTTAGCTCAGGGATGGTCGGTTCTGAGGGTTAAGCTCTCAGCATAAATCTGCGCTAGATATTTTGCGTCCTCTGCTTTAATCCACCAACAAAACACATTATGGATAGCTGGCAAAGCCCTTCTGTAACAAAGCTGGTTTTGCGTAGCATGTGAGAAAACCTCCAGAGAGAGAGGGAGACTAGAGAGTGGATTTTTTTCTTCTCATGCCAGAGAGGTCATACAGTAGTAAACCATGCATCAGCACCCTCTTTCTCCCCGCTGCCTCCCACAAGCAGTCACATACACACACATCAGACACACATCAGCAGAGGCCCTGACTGCTCACTTCACAAACAAGAAAGCACAGGGCAGAGAGAGTGTCGTTCCTCGTTATGTTGCATCATTGCCCAGAGGAAGTAATCTTGCTGACATGGGATGGATAGGACACACACCCATTTGCCCTCTTGTGTGTTTGAAATAACGGAGAAAGAAAGGCGAGACAGAGAATTTCATGTGCGGGGCATTTCACATGGTGTTTGATTTTGCCTGCATCAGTAGGGAGCGTGACACTTTGTCAGCTCATCAGCAGAAGCAGCGGTCCCTCCCTCGTGCACTGCGCTCTGCTGATGAAGAGAGAGGCTTCTGGTTTCTGTGTCAGTATGATTCGGTCATATTGGGCAGCATCTCTTTGATGTTTCAGAGGAGCAGCCAATCTAAACAGTGAGATTATCCTCCGGCCCCAATCCCCGGCTCTGATTAATTCCAATTCGTTATGGGGTTCAGGTCTTAATCTGCAAAAACCCTTTAGATCAGAATGTAGCCTTTGTAACAGCAGGACACACATACATGTGAACAAAAAAACAAATGCACACACATACACATACACATACACAGGATGCCTTGAAATAGCTCATTCTGTCAGCTGAAGCTCTGAAGCTAGAGACAGGCAGTTAATGATCATTTACATGGGGTTGTTATCAATGTCAGAAATTTTTTTTGTCTCTGAGGAGAGGGTCATTTCAGGCCAAATGCCAAATGCTTTAGCAGTTCTGGCTCAGGCTGCCCTTTCCTACTATCTGTGATGTCACCAGAAAATAGGTTTAACTATGTGTTTTCACGCGTGTGATTTATCTTTGTATTTTTGCTTGACCTGTCATTTTTTTTTAGCCAGCATGTAAACATAACAAGCAGAAAGACCACAATAGAGGAAGTCCCTCCCTTTTTTGCCTCCGAATCTTCCCTCACACACACACACCCTGCTGCCTCTGCCTCGTCTTGCCTCTGATTCTTCACTTCCTGCCTCTCTAATATCCATCTCTGTCTCTCCAGAGCCCTGACTAAATACTGTGAGCGCATGCATAATTCAGTCTGTGACAGAGCGATGGTGTCTCAGCTGTGGTATTACTCTGAGATTAAAATTTGGAAATTTACAGAAACATTAGATAGATGGAGGCCATCCCTCTCTAGGTGGTGTCCATTAATGGGGGACTAATCAGCATCTGTCGAAACCAGCATAAAGCCAACCCACATTACATGCTATATTTGGTAAATGAGCCTCACAAGGGCACAAATGCATCCACACACGGACACAATTTATACCATCATTGTACACTTAAAAAAAAGTAGCCATATTTTTCAGTGGTGATGATTGTGTCATTTTTATGTGTGTGTTTGTCAGTCTTACATGCAAAGAAAGTGTCAAACAAAAATCATTCTCTTCTTTGTATTCTTTAACTGTACTGCTGGAGTAATCTACAAAAGTGCTACTAATAATGAGTATGGGGCCCATTGATGTACCAGTGCATGTGTAGATATGAATAGACAGCCTCCCAAGTAAAAAAAAAAACCCAGCTGAACAACTGACTGCAACACAATCTCATTCAGGGCACTGAGGATCAGACAAGCATATCTTTACTAATTGGGCTGCGGTGCATTCATGGTCAGTCAACAGTTGTACATTAGTCTGCGAGGAGGCTTGGCATCACCACTATCCACTGTGACCGCTATCTTTTCTGTTTTCCGTTGACCCGCTGCCTGTTAGATCTTAAAACACCACTTAATTTTCAGCCTCTGCTTCTCTTCTTTGAGATTTATGAGTCCCTGGTGTCCTCTTCATTTGCAAAGGCTGTGCAGCCAATGCTCGTTGAGGATCCTGTCTTCAGTTTCTCTCTTATCTGTCCAGTGCTGCCTCTGTCAGCTGGTCAGCTTATTAAGCAAGATGGCCCTGCAGTCCAACCCCAAAGCCTCTGCCCTCTCCACTGCTGAGGGCAGGGCTGTATAGTGGAGCTGCCTTCTCACAGTCTCCTGATGCAGCAGCAGCAGCAGCAACACAGTCAGTACATATAGAATTAGCCATGCTGAACAAACCTGTAGTCTGCTAATTAGAGACCAGAAATCCTGCTCTGCCTTTTTATGTTACAGTGATATCTCTTTGCTAACTGATCAGCATACAGCGCCACTGTCCCACTGAGCTGCTGCTGAAGAGCAGAAATGACTATTTAAATTAACTTTTTAAAAGACATACATGTAATACACAAGGGTGTTCATAACTGCAGATCAGTACAGTTTGCATGGGTTTTGGTGTGTCTGTGTATGATACATGGAATGCCATTTGTGCCTAATTTAATTTACATTGAATACATCTGTGCTTTCTGATGCTTGTGAGTGTGTACAAGGGTTAAATCCATTCACAATGCCTCCCCTGCCAGCAGGAGAGGACGCTTGCATGAGTCTGCCGGTTGACAGAGGAGGGACAGTCACAGGGCTGGATGGGATGTCCTTGGGAACCGGAGACCATGGGGATCGATTCTCGCCAACACACAACTCTTATTTATAGTTCTCTCTCTTTCTTTAAGCCTGCCTGCCTGTCTGTCAGTTGGCCTCGCCAAAGGATGTCTCCTGACACCACAGATTATTCTCCCAGGCAGATGTGGCATTTTCACAACCTCGCTGATGGATCTCTGGATTTTTACACAATCACAGAGTTATAGGTCACATTTCTCCAGTGATGGATTACAGTGGGTGGGTGTGGGGGAAACAGCATTGTGGATCTTGACAGTGGGTTTTGAACTGAGAGTGCATTTCTAGTTACGAATAATGATCTATTGCACCGATACACAGCTCCTCTCAAAACATTTTTTCACAGCTAAATCAGAGAAAAAATAGATATGTTAATGAGTTATAAGTATACATATTCACGCATACTCTCTGGGTAATAGATGAGTGTTGATTTCTGTTGCTGTGGCATAGATTAGATGTACCAGGCGTCAGCAGAATTGTGTGTGGTGGATGGGTAGGAGGGTGAGCTTTGATTCGTCCATTAAAAAGACTGCACTGGGAGGCAGGGAAACTGCAGCGCTGTTCAAACTGCAGACCAGATAAATCAATCCTGGTGCTTGCCTTGTCAAATAAATTAAAGTAGGGAAGAGATGGTCAGAAAAATAAAAATAAACCACAGATGTTGGCGGTGGTGACTGTACAGTCTGTGTGCACAATGATGTAGCAGCTTTTATCAGTGTTAGCACTAATGCTTCAGGTTCATCAGGGAGAGATGATGTTAATGTGATGTCACTTTTATCCTGTTTATAGTAGAGCCTTCAATACTGTTGGGGTAATTATCACATTAAAAAGTTACACAGTATCATAAAGTGTAGTAAAAATCAAACAATTCCACGTTGAGCAACAGCGCCTTGTTACAGACTGTAGAAGAATTGAATCTCTTTTCTCTGCATCCACGTTTAGCAGACAGTGTGAGATGTGTGTCAGTAACCCACTGTACTTAATAGACCTTGCATCAGCATACCATGTATCTGGCAAACGTAGAGGCTACACGGCAATATACACATGCTTATGGAGGTGTGGTCTATTAAACAGCAAAATCAGTTAGCACACCGCTTCCCGGTAAACCATCTGAAACCTGAGAGATGTCGAATTGATCCGCTCTTCTTTCTCCGTCCATCCTATGTTCTTCTTTTATCTTTGTTCTTTACACACACACACACACACACACACACACACACACACACACACACACACACACACAGTATCCCTCCCTCCTTTCTTCTCCTTTCCTCCTCTGAACAGCCCATCCTCAAGACAAGTCCATTATTCTAGTCTATGCTGGGTTTTGTGCAGGGTCACTTTGTATTTAGTGATTTAATTCACCCTTCCTCAGTGAGGACGTAATGCTGCTGATGCTGAAGGCTGCAACTTAGCTTCTCTGTTTTATGTATACACACATACTGTAGACACATACGCATAAATGTATTAATGGGTTCACACGCGCAATATCTGAGAATGCATAAAGAAAATATCAGCAAAGCGCACCGTGGCTGTTAACATGGAGAGTTCCCCACTGCACTGCTTTGATGTGTCTGTATGTGTGTGTTTGTCTGTATTTTACAAATGCCCCCTGTGTAATCAAAGAACACTGTGTTGCATGCGGTCCATCTGTGCTCTCCTAGTTCTTTTCATCCCTCAGACAGGCTTGTTCTTATCAAAACTTTCAATTGAAACAGGAAGTAGTATACAGTGGATGGGAGGAATCAGCTTTTATCCCATTTCCCTTTGTGTTTGCTCACTACATAACAGTTTCCCCTCTGCTGTCAGAACAGAAAATGCTTTAATTAGATCATCTATCATCTGAAATATGCTGTGTGCGTGTAAAAGTAGAGCGTTCTTTACTTTATCCAGTGTCCCTATGACTAACTTTGTCTGTCTTGTCGGTCAGGATTCCCTCATTCTGGAGAAGAATGACATGCACCACCCAGTCTGTTCCTTCCAGGACGACTTCCAAGAGTTTGAGATGATTGACGATGAAGACGAGGATGACGAGGAGGAAGAGGAAGAGGATGAAGAGGTCGACCCTGATGCGCCACCATCCCCCTCTGCCTCTCCTCCACTCTCCCCTACTCTTGGTACTCTAAAGAGCAGACCCACCACACTGAACCTCACCACTGCTGTATCGCAGGTAAGCAGTCTGCAGCTCTGGTCCTAAACACACCGTTATAACACTGATTATAAATAGTGTTTTATCTTCATAATGGTTATGTACAAGCTTGTTAAATACCTTCCTCTCTCTTCTTTTTAGGATTCTCTGAACAACAACAGCAGTCTGTCCCCAAAGAAGGGAAGCTGGCAGGACTCTTTACGCAACCCTGCCTCACAAGGTGAGTACATGATTAGTTATCTATAGTGACAATGGATATGTTTTCATTTGTATTTGTATTTGTATATACTATACATGAAATCTCACACAAGATGATGCTATTATTATTGTAAATATATTGCTGTGTTAGTATTCAACTATATAGATTGTATCTATCCCCAAATCTTGATCCAAATTTTATTTGTAATATCATATAATAGAATAGAACAGAATATAATAGAATATAATATTTAACAGTATTTTAAAGCTTCTTGAAAACCGTTTTACCTTAACCTTTTACCTTGTCATTTGATTGATCATTATCATTTTACAATATCTGCTCTACCTCCAGGCCGTCTGTCTCCAACCCACTCATGTCTGGATGATGGTAGCCATGTGACAGGCCAGTGTCCGGCCTCTCCAGTTTCCCAGGCACCAGGGTCTCAGAGCAAAGGTACTCCACCAAAACAGACAGGGGAGGGTGGGAACCCCCAGTCCCCTCACAGGCCCCTCCTCTGCGACATGGAGGGCAACAGGCGGGAGAGGCCCGAATACGGTAACAAGAAGGCCAGCCCAGCAAGCTTAGAGCTCATTCCATTAACATCAGTGTCGTGTTGTGAAATGAAGTGATGTGACATGAATATGACTTGTGGAGTTCAGCAACACATTGTCATGTTGACTGTGATTTGCAGAAGGGAATCTAATTAGTATCTCACCCATTAAGCAGAGTTTGCTGAACTTGCTCATTCCTCATCCTTTTTTTAACTCATGAAAAAGACCTGCACCTTGTATCTCTCTTCATTCATTATTCTTAGTGCTCTTTCTTTCTGTTTTTGCTCTTTAATTGTGCAAGTTGCTTTGGCCTTCACAAAAATAATCTGACCCGTCTCCTTTCTCTATTTCCATTCTCTACATACTCTACTTCATAATCCTCTACATCGTCCTCTATTTTAATTCTCTCATGCCCCCTTTTTTTTTTCTCCACACCTATTTATCTTTGCAGGCTCATTTGGTCAACACAAGTCCCACCCATGCTCTGGTGATGTCACTGAGCCAAAAGCTGACCCTTCAATCCAGACAACCAGAGTGCCCTCTGTAGATGAGCACTCCCAGTGTTCGGACACAGAGGTGGACCATGACCTCAACAGCGACCACAATCACAAACATTCAAACCGGCGTGCCACTGACACCTACACAATCACCAGCGAGTCGGGTATGGGGCCAGAAAATGACCCAGACCCAGATGGAACCAGTCGCTGCTTGTCATCCACCGCACCCATGGGAGCCAACGATGGGGCAGACACACCTTTGTCTGATGAGGAGCTGGAGAAAGACTTCGAAGTGGAGTTCATGTGTAAGGAGACCTATGATATGGTGTGTAAGGAGAATCACTCATCATACGTTGAATTCCCCTCCATTGAACCCTCCGAGCCTGCCTCCTTCTCCAGCTATGTGTCCTCCAGCCGCTCAGATGCTCTTGACCAGTCCAACAGCTCGGATGCTGCAGCAATTTCTGCCATGGAGGCGGCAGCTAACGACTCCACCTCTCCATCTTCAGACCCAGGGATAGCAGATATGAACCAGCGGGGTTACATAACTTCAGACCAGGACAAGGACCTCAGCTCTCCAGGCTCTGACTCTGACATTGAAGGGGAGCTGGAGGCAGCATTTGCATGTGGAGGTCCTGTAGTCTCCAACATGATCTCTTCTATCTCAGAGACAGAGTTGGACCTTACCAGTGATGACAGTAGCAGCGGGCGCTCATCTCATCTCACCAACTCCATTGAGGAGGCCAGCTCGCCTACATCAGACCAGGAATTGGACCCGGATACAGAGTTAGAGCAGGACAGTGGCATCGTTGGACTGAAAGCATCTCTACTTCTGGGCCAGCCGGACCCAATCAAAGAAGGGTCCCCTCTTCCATCTCCTTCCCCTCTACCTTCACCCACTATTGCGACACCATCCCCGGTTGACTCGCCCATCTTACCCACTGAGTCTTACGATGATGGTCAAGCTCTGATGGGGCTGCAGAATGTGGATGATGAGCTGTCCTGCGAGCACCAGGCTGACCCAGATGAAACTCTGCCGCCAGCCCAGCGCTGCGAGGACAGTCTGTCCAGACAGATGGTGCTCCAGATAGAACCAGACCACAGCCTAGAGAGCTTCAAACGCTCCTTCTACCTGCCAGTGGGACCCAGGCTAATGCCAAGTGCAGATGAATATGATGGAACAAGTGAGGGAGACTCTGAATCAGAAAGTGAGGATGACCTGAGTGAGAACTCAGACTCACCTTGGCTGCTCAGTAACTTGGTCAACAGGATGATCTCAGAGGGCTCGTACCCAATCAGCTGTCCCGAGGAGTGTTTCAAGAGGAAGGTGTCTGTGTCTGACACCATCTCACCATCCTCAGACATTGGAGAGGGAGATGGATTCAATGATGAGGACAGAGAGAAGAAACCAGGGATGCAGGGATCAGAGGAAGAAGAGAAGGAGGGTGAAGGGTACAGAATGGAGAGGATGGAGCCTGGAGAAAGGAAGAGCATTGAGTTTTCAAAAGACGGTGCAATGAGAAGTCCCTGTCTCTATATGAACAACCCTACTGGTGACACCATAACCCCTCTGATTTTAGAGCGCTGTACAAACAACAGTACCACAGATTTTAATTCTGTGTATACCACTACAGACTCTGAGAAGAACTTCACCGACAAACCATCGAAGAATGGCAGGAGACAGGAGGAAGACGAAGAGCCCAATAACGACTTGATGATGCTGGAGGGGAGGAAGGATCTGGACTCGCCAAGCCTGACTGAGAGCGTGGTCAGTGACAAGGATGAAGGTAGAGAGACAGAGCCCAGGCCAACAAGCCGTTCCTCGGCCTCTCTTGAGCGGATCACCGAGGTCAAACACAGCCTGACACTGGACATCCCAACCGCTCAGACCAACCGCTGCTTCAGCCTTACCTACTCCACAGACAATGATGAGGAGGAGGACGACGGGGACTCTTATCCATTCCTGGGTGGTTTAAGGAAAGAGTCCTACAGGGGTAGTGACTTGGAGCTTGACAGTTCGCCGCCCATTGATGCCAGTGTGCAAGATCATCCCATATCTGACCATGACCTCCCACTGTGTGAGAAAGATCTGGCTCTAAGGCAGCCGAATGAAGATGATGGACTGGCCTATGATTCCATGAAATACACACTAGTGGTGGATGAAAATACTACGCTGGAACTAGTCAGCCTCAGAAGGTATGCTGAGGCAAGCTAAGAATTTAATGTAACTCACACATCTGTGTTTAAACAGAGCAGTTTTTATTTTCAAATGAACACCTTCTTTATTGTCTGCCTTCTGTTAGTTAATGCACTAGTTTTATGGTATTAGTATCTGTATACCCTCAAAATGTAATCTTAAACTGACAAATCTTGTCCTCACAGGTGCACCTCTGTTCTGAGCGATGACAGTGAGCTTTCAACGCTATGTGACGAGGAGCCTTTGGGAACGGGTGAGGTGGGCTATGGTCAAGATGATGAGGAGGAGGTGAGGCCAGAACTCCTCAGTTCTTCTGAGGACTCCTCCCCTGAGGCTGACCTCCCGTTCTCCAAGAAGTTCCTCAACGTATTTGTCAACAGCACCTCCCGCTCCTCCAGTAAGACTCACACATCAGATACCTTGGGAAATATGTTCATTTTTATTTCCTGCTGAGAGGTGGATGAGAAGATTGATACAATTCATAAATCTATCTAAAATATATGAAATTACAGCCAAGAGATTGTTAGCGTCAAGAATGGAAGGAGAGGGAAACTGCTAATCTGTCTAGTGCTTAAAAAATATACCATCAGCAGCTCCAAAACTCATCAGTCAATATGTTGTATCTCCTTAGTTTAATCTGTCATGAAGTCACTGCTCCAGGTCAAGAAATAATACAGAACATATTACCCTGTAAAATCATGACTTGACTCTTTTCTACTTTGATTTTTGTTTGTTTGCTTTGTTTTTTTTGTCTTGCTATCTACAAGATGCTCTTGTCATTTTCCTCTGCCTCCAGTATTTATGCTAAGATAGGCTAACTGTCTCCTGTCTGTGGCCTCATAATTACTGGACAGACATGAGAGAGGTGTAGATCTTATCATCTAACTTTCTCCAAGAAAGTGAATAAGTATATTTCCCAAAATTCTGAACTTCTTTGACTTAAATAAAAATAAATACATGTATATACCCTACATGTTGTAGCCCAGCAGCATTATTGCTAAAAGTATCCCTTTATGACCCTCAGCATGAATATATTGTATATTGACTGTTGAACTCATTACTGTCAGTGTGATGCATTAACATGTGTTCCAAATTTGGCAGGGAGCCCACACAAGACCTATGGGAGGGCTCTGCTTCCCAGTGCACCCATCATCAATCAGTGCTCTCGCTTCAAGATTTATATCTCTAATGAAGGGTGATTTGCATGATGAAAGGCTCATTAGAAAGGCTTACGTTGTCATTTCTTTTTGACAAATCCAATTAGCTTTCATTTAGACTTCCTCTCAGAAAGTTTACATGAGAAGTGTTCCCTCAACAAATAACAGATGAGGGGGAAAAAAAGAATTCACTGTCATTTTATTTTGGATAATTAGGTTTACTGGTCTAACTGGTCTCTGTCACATAGGCACAGAATCCTTTGGACTCTTCTCCTGTACCATCAATGGAGAGGAGAGGGACCAGACACACAGGGCAGTCTACAGGTGAGACAACAGCAACAAGCAGATTAATAACAACATGTTGCAAAAAATAATTGTTGTTTTCATTGATTGTAGAAACAGTATGATAGAATAAATTGTGAATATCATAACCTCTAATTTTCCAGTTACCATTTTGTATTTTTGTTTTATTTATCCGTGCATGGCTTTCAGTGTGCTGTTTGGGTCCTGTAGCAACAGTGAATCACTAATTATGTTAAGGAGGAGGGCAGATGTCCAAACTGCAGCTGGGCTCGAGAGCTGCAGGGTGGCCAGTAATAATCAAATCAGCCGCCACCTGTATTTGTATGTGTGCGAGAGCGAGAGAGAGAGAGAAAGCTACATGCTCCTCTCTTGTATATACGTACATGTTGTGCATGTATAATTATGTATTTGCTTTGGCACAGTCCTCTTTCAGTGATTATGTCTCTACATTTAGAGCTCTTTGTCTCCCTCCCTCCACCCACCACACCGTCTTTCTCTGTCAGCTGTTCCATCACTCCTCTCTCTCTGCTCCCCCACTGGGAGACACCTGAAACCTAAACAGATGCTTCCCGATCAAATGTCTGTAGGACGCTCAGCTGCAGCAATACCATGTAAGGACACACGGTTTAACAGAGATGCTTTTCTTTTTCTCCCCTCACCTTCTCTGCTGCCCTCTGCAGGTTCATTCCCAGACATGCAGATGAGCTGGAGCTGGATGTGGATGATCCTTTATATGTGGAGGAGGAGGAGGATGACTACTGGTACAGAGGCTATAACATGCGGACGGGGGAGAGGGGTATCTTCCCTGCCTTTTATGCCCATGAGGTCGTAGGCCAGTCTAAGGAGTTGTTGGGTGAGTGAAGAGATACACCCACTGTCTTTTTGCCCGTCTCATCATGAATGTCAGAAGAATCACATTTTCTGTATGTATGTCCACATCATACTCTGTAGGAATGAAAAGAAATCCAGCATGGATTGAGACTTTCAGCGTTCAGTTTTTGGGATCTGTGGAGGTACCTTATCACCAAGGCAATGGTATTCTCTGCGCTGCCATGCAGAAGGTAAGCAACAGCAAGACACATGCACAATCACAAAATTCTATGCACTATAAAATCATGTTTTGTTTTGTCTTGTTTTAACATGAAAATTTCTGCTGCTTAGATTGCAATATCAAGGAAGCGGACGGTACATGTACGACCTCCCTCTCTGTGTGAGCTGGAGATTAGTTTGCAAGGAGTGAAACTAATCATGAGCCTGGAGGATGAATATGACACCCTGGATGAGGTATGGACAAATGAATGAATGAACCGATGAATTGTTATCAAACAGTTGTTGAAATATTGTTGAGTAAACCACCAAGAATATTATTTTATTGTATGTATCTGCATGCATGAACAGTCAGAGTTCAGTGCCTGGCAGGCTGATACTGGCAGGTCTTAAGACCATGAATGCAAACTTGGATACAACTAATAAATGCTGTATGTTATTCAGGTTTACACAAGTTTGGGGTATAAGCAAAATCTACATGACCTAACCTGACTTGACTATTATTGATCTCAGTCTCTCTCTTTATATCTCTCACCATCTTTAGTATGACAGATGTAGTCACTTCTTCCAGATGAAGAACATCTCATTCTGTGGATGCCATCCGAGGAACAACTGGTAAGTAAACATGCCTGTCTTCTGCCCTGATGTTACTAGTGAATTACATGTGACTGATTGCATCTCTTTGTTTTCTCCTCTCTGCAGCTACTTTGGCTTCATCACTAAGCACCCCATGCTGAACAGATTTGCTTGCCACGTGTTTGTTTCCCAGGAGTCCATGCGACCTGTAGCAGAGTGTGTTGGGTGAGTCCAGATTACATTATCATGTCAGTTATTTTATATCAAATGTATACCATGATACAGGAATGACTTGACTTGTTTTTTTTTATACTGTAAGCCGTAAGTTGACATGGATTCTCCACTTAAACTGTGAGTGCACTTTAATAGCCAAGATGCTGAAAATGCCAACAACCCTATTAAGAGATTGGAAATAATCCAAACTATTTAGCTATATTTCACATTTAAAGTGCTTTCTGATGGTTTGCTATTGTAGTCTGTTCTCAAAGTTCTAGATTAAAGTGCATCTTTACCAGAAGTCACTCTCATCTGTAGCTGGATAAGTACACAGTGATCCAGGCTTATTTTACACTCTAGCTCTTCATGTGTGTGCATGTGAGTGAGGCTGAATTTGAATAATTAAAGATGCAGATAGTTCACTGTCTCTGGATGGAGCGAGGGGAGGCAGCAGAGTATGGGATGAGCTGAACTGCTTCATCTATCAGCTTCTCATCCTGCTCTCTCTCTGTGACCCAACGGCAAGGGCAGATCTTACAAAAAAACAATTACCCTCTTCTGATTAAGCCAGAGCGGTTCTGTATTTTCACTCACTTTTTGTTTCTCAGGAAACAAAGCATGACTGACTGTGACCTGTTACTACAAGAAAGATCACTCTGGAAGGCTGTCTTCTAATAGCTGTCAGGCAGATCTTAAGTCATGCTCTCACCTCTCTGTCTTTTCCTTAGACGAGCCTTCCAGGAATACTACCAGGAACATCTGGAGTACGCCTGCCCCACCGAGGACATCTACCTGGAGTAAGAAGTGTTGCCATGACGACCACCTTCTTCCTCTTCAGCTTGTGTATGTTCATCAAGTTTGCCACCAGAGGGTGCTGTCAGTGGGGTCTTCTCTCCATTGTAAAATACTCTCCTGTGTCCCTCTAAAACTGGGATCTTCATTTCTACAGTATGCTAGGCATTTGACTGATTTCATTCATCTCTCTTTCTCTTTGTTTATTTCCATCACCTCGATGGATTGATTGCCTGTTTCTTTTATCTTTTTCTATGATATAAAACTAAGACGCTGAGCACCTGTTTATTTAAAGGTTCCTCTTTTGAAATGAAAACAATATACCTACTACTGCTGTTTCACTTTTCAATGCATGGCTAGTAGGGTTAATGCACACAGACACACCAAGAAATACACATATCCAAGTGAATGGCAAGCAGCTCAACAATCAGTACGGGAATGATGTAGAATCAAGAGGTTGGCGTTTAATTAACTGTAAATATGTATTTGTTCAATATTGACAAACTGCTAATTTGATTTCTACTGATAGTGACATTGGAGCAAAGTAGAGAGAGTACAGTGAACTGTCCTTGGTCCGAGCTTACCCCTGTGTTGCGTACAAGATGTAGTGTGTGTTGTAAATACATGTATAGAAAGTAGACATACAGGCGCCTCATCCACTCTAATTAAGAAACTCACAGTTAAGGCGGATGAAGGGGATTTTGTTCTTAGTTTTGTCATGAGTGTTAACAACTCAGACTGAGAGGAGTAATTGCAGGTGTATGACTCGGAATGAACTTTGAATGTCATTAGCCCTGCAGATATTTTATTCAGCTTGGATTAGGCGCAGTAACTGTCAGCGCATTTGGACGATATGACAGACCCCATTTTACTTTTGTTTGGTCCTTAAAAATTGCTACGTTTGCTGACCTTCACCAGTGGGGGAGCTTTCATAGGAAATCATTCAGCTGTTAAACTGTGGATCACTGTATGCTTTGCAATGATTGATGTGACTTTCAGGTCAAAGCAAGCTAAGGCCCTGTGAAAAGCCATATTCTCACACCTCTGACTGTTTAACTCTCGTTTCCAGTGATGTCTTAGTCTCCGTTTTCTTTTGACTTGGCAGTTTCAATGAGGGAAAAGGAATGACTGGATTGACCTGTGGCCATCAGTAATGCTGTACGGCAGCGTGCCTACTGGGCAATGAGAGCGTCCTGTTAATATTTGGTCCTGGTATCACAATGGAATCAAACCTTTAATAAAGCATTAAAAAGGAGGTTTTATAGTTATGTAAATGGTTAGACTTTGCTCTTGTTTTTTAATCTATGATGGACAGAACAAATGGCAACATGTTCTCATATTTATTTATTGCTTTTAGTCTGGTCATGGGTTAAAGCATTATTAGCATGTTACACAATAGCCTTGTCTGGGGTTGTTGTAACATATCATGGCTTACTTTCTAGCACCTTACATAGGGGAGGGGGTATATTTAAAAAATGATGCAGTCACCACAGTTAACTGTTACCTGGAATTTCAGGCTTTGAAGCTTGCCCCTCCCTAGCATCCACATTGTTCTTTCAGACACTGTTCAGCATCTTGTTCTGCTGCTTCCAGTCACAGTCCACCAGAACAAACAGAACACCTCAGATCTGCAGGACATCAGTGTAAAAAGTTAATTGAACGTTGATATGGCAGGAGGGAGGTGGGGTGTTATCTACATATGTATCGCTGTCAGTTAGATCATGTATATACAATAGCGAATCTAAGATAGTGCTGTGTCCTTTATGTTGAGTATGTTACTGAAATGAATATGTACATTAATTAAAAAGAAATTTTAAAAAAAGATCACAACCTGACAAAAACCCCTGAGAGAAAAAGAAAAACACGTAAATATCTGTGATCTGCAATAATTTTATTTCAGTGTCTTATGTTTCTACACAAGGTGTTATCTCAGTATCTGTCACACAGGTGGCACCTGGGTTCCTGCCAACTCCATTACTCTCTACAAACAGGCTTTCAGCACATTTAGGGCACATTTGTGAGATGTGACATCATTAGTGTGTGACGCACCCACCAGACTACTGACCAATCTGCTGTTAGAGCTGAATAGTGACTGAGTCAGCCGCCACTGGAAAACTATTATTGCGTCTTGCCGATTATAGTAATCGCCTTTGAGCTCCGACAGTGTGACCCATTTCTGATCTGTATCTATTTGCTTCTGATTATGTTTTTCTATCTTGTTACAGCCTAGTTAAAAATCCTTCTTTCCACACAGCTACACAAAAACAACCTCTGAGGATGATCTAGTCCCATATAGCCATTGAGACATACATTAACAGTTAAACCAAACTTTTGACTTTATTACATTAACAAGATTCTTCACTGTATACCTAGAGCAAAACAGTATGTGACAGAACAAACATATCCTATCTTGTATCTTTAAAAACAAGGACTTGTAAAATTCAAGGGAAAAACTAAGAAAAAAAATGACAAAAAAATCACTCTGCCTTGTCATGGATTTGGTCTTATGAATAAAATATATGCTTGATGTCCAAAACTTTTATTGTCGTCGTTATTGTTCACATTTCCTCTTGAGTGTGTGTGTGATTGAATTTCCTCTGGAGTGTGTGTGTGTGTGATTGAAATGGGCCACAAAACATTTTCATTTCATTTAAATCCACATATTTATTAAAATTGTAATAAAATTTTAATTAAAATTTAAATTTTAATTTGGAAATTACACAAATTAATCAATTAATAAAACATTAAGTCAAATCAGGAAATATACAGTACATTGTTATACATTAATTTGAAATATAATCAACATTAACATCAAGAAAATCCTCACTGAGGAAACAGATCGTTTGCAATAGTACTTTTCAGTATGAACAGTGCTGAAAGCTGTCCACAAGAAAGTAGCAATGCATAATTATAAAATCGGCATCACTGAGCAATTTTAGGGTGAAAGCAGTGCAGTGCCTCCAACCTTCCCCACGTTGTCTATATTAGCAGTTGTGAAACTTCTGGCCCTGTCAGCACTGGCAGCAGCTGGGCTTGGGGCTACACTGAGGATTGCAGCAAGGCTCCAGGTTGGGATCTGTTCCTTTCGATATCTGGCTCTCTCCAAACACCATGGTGGCTTCAAACTGCTCCTTGACTTTCTTGATTGTGTCCAGCACATCCTGGAGGTCAGGCCTTCCAATCAGAGGGAGAGGGTAGTTCTCAGAGGGGTCAGACTCCAGGTTGAAAAGCAGCGGGGGGTCATGGGACTTGAGAACCGCGAATACTGGGCAGTCGTGGTCTGGGGTGGTACCACTGTGGGTAGCACCTGATGCACAAACATGAACAACCAGGAGTCAAAACCACCTCAGATCCAAGTATGTGATCATGCTTGATCTTGGTGTGTACATGGAGCCTACTGTACCTCGTGTATAGAAGTGGGCCTTGTACTTCCCCAGCCTGAGAGCAAACAGGCCGTACATTTCACTGGGATCTGTGGGGTAGAACATCATTGTCTCCCTTTTACTCTGCAAAACAAGGATTAAAGATTACATCATCTTGGTTTGCACAACATCTCAATACTTCAGTGTGTATGATGCCATTACCATTCCTTGGCTGACAAGGATTTGTGTCATATCAACCCCATCCAGCATCACCTGGGGCAGTTTGGCTCCTGCCAGACTTGCGATGGTAGGGAGGATATCTAGAGTGCTGGCCATCTCATGAGTCACACCTAAAGAGAGGCATTCAGAAAATGAGACAGCAGCAGCAATAGCTAAAAAGTCACATGTCAATGTGTTTCCATTCATTTCATGATGGTATTTACTGTCATACTGAAATGACAGAAGACCAGTTTATGTCTAAAATGCATGAAATCAGCATAAAAACATATGGTATGCTTTTGAAAAAGGTTTTGCATATGTGACTGTGGTCTGTGTAGAAAGTGCTGGTTTAATGCAAAACTAAAACTTAGGAAGCATCATCCAGTTTTGACTTTTTTTTGTAACTGCCTAAGCTGTCCTGACCTGGCCTGATGGTCCCTGGCCAGTAGGCGATAGCCGGCTCTCTCATGCCTCCTTCATATGTGGTGCCTTTCCCACACTTCAGAGGGCCAGCGTTACCGCCACGGGACATACGCATCAGTTCAGGTCTACTCACAGGAATAGAAATAACACAGCATTTGATAAAAGACAATAAATGCAGTATCACAAGAAGAAGGTCATAAATCTAATATATAAGAGGACAAAGTTATTAGGCAACTTGACCTTCGAGCAGAGAATCAACTGTACCACTGTACCACAGTCATTGGTTATGCAAGCAGATTAAAATGTCTGTATTCAGTAAGAAAGTATGAAAGAGACTGCAAATAGAGATACAGGCAATAAAGATTTGTTTGCATATAAAAACAAACCAGGGAGAAAACCAACCCATTGTCTGATGTGAAGAAAACCAGCGTGTTGTTGATCACTCCTGTCTCCTCCAGGGTTGTCAGTAGGTTTCCTATAGTGTTATCAAACTCAAATAGAGCATCTCCAAACGGGCCCCTTAAAGACTGCCCGGCTGCTCTTGGACCTGCATACTGGGGGTAGTGGGTGTGCTGGAAGGGGAGGTAGAAGAGGGTTTGATTATTGTAGTACTTACTGTTTAAAACATTGTTTACTTTTTTGCTTCTTGGTACTTTACTTGCTTGAAGAGCGCTTTATCTCACAATGTCTTTGTTGCTTACATGGGAAGGATAGTAGAGGAAGAAGGGTTGTTTTTTCTTGGCTGAAGTGGTAATGAAATTGGTTGCAAAGTCACTGTAAGCCCTTTCCAGGTCCAGGAAGTTGACTGGTTGCTGCTTGATGACCTCATTGTGCATTAGCGGGACTGTTACAGTACCAACATCACACAAGCCGAAACACTTGACGTCTGGAGGGAAACAAGTCAGGTTCCAACAGGGGCCCTGGGAAAAGAAAAGGGAAACAGAAGAACAAATATTCAAATAGACATTAGAGGAGAGAAATGACATGAAGATATGGGTTACATTTAAAACTTTTACACTTACCATGTCATGGGAGTAGGGGATCCCCAGGTACTGGTCGAACCCCTGCTTGGTTGGAAGAAACATCCCATTGGCCCCAAATCCCAAGTGCCACTTCCCTACAGCAGCGGTGGCGTAACCCAGAGGTTTCAAGACCTCAGCGATGGTGGTCTCATTCAGAGGAAGGCCGCCTACAGAGCCCGGGTACAACACTCCTGGGTAGATGCCTGAGCGGGTCTGATAACGCCCCGTCAACAACGATGCCCTGAAAAGCCAATGTCACCAAACGAGAGAATTAGGAGGGACAGGGGAGTGTATATAATGTGTGTGGACCAGAAATTTGCGTTTTCATATTAAACTGGACTGAAACAGACTAAAGTGATGCATTTATCATATTGTCTTGTTCAATGCAGCTGGTTCCAACTTTGTTCTCTGTGTTCAGCTCTGATAAATAATGCAGTGCTAAGGTTTATAAAGTTCCTGTTTTGGTTTATGGTCATGTTTCTTCATGTCTCACTGAAACAGCATGATCCATTTTTAGTTCCTCCCTCAAACACAATCCACATTGTCACACACTTATTATTTCTGCTGCGCTGGCACCAAACTATGACACCATCCAATTTTTTTTAATTACACCTTCCCTGGCCATGCAGACACTCATAAATGAACTAGACTGGATTTTACAGTGTGTCTGTTAATCAACACCAAGTTTATATTAACCACTTTATCTTTGTCTCCTATTGTATAATATCCCAATGAAGGCTCACAGTCTTGCTGACATACATTTACAATGATATCTTAGAGCTTATTTAAGCATTAATATGTATTAGGGAGACAAATCCAAATAATCAGAGGGGACTAATTCAGATGTTTTGCATCTTTTTCATGCATCTTATGACTGCAACTTTTAAGTCACACACAGTAAATTATATTATATTCAACAGTCTTCTTTACATAAATGATTAAAAGGTTCAACCACTTGCCTTAAGATACATTTACCACCCACTCACCATATGTTTAACTGACGCATCTATAATTTCAAGGGCTCAGGCATACGCTTAAGGCATTTGAGGGATCCCAGCGTTAGAAAATGTGTGCTGATTTGTTTCTCCAGTGATTTGCTTCCTCTCACACATGAATATCAAATCAAATCAGTCAGTGTCGGCCATGGGTGTGTTACAGACAGTACCTGGACGGGCTGCAGACGGGGCTGGTGGCGTAGAAGTCCGTAAACCGGAGTCCCCCTGCAGCCAGGCGGTCCAGGTTTGGGGTGAGTGAAGTGGGGTGTCCATAACAGCCCAAATCCCCGAAACCTAAATCATCTGCGAAAAGCAGGACGAAGTTCGGCGGTGAAGCCACGCAGCCGCCAAACAGACAGACGCTGAAGAGGAAGAGGCAGGTGTAGTCCATCCTGACCGCCGGCAGAGTGACAGAAGATCGGGAGCTGCCAGGTCCATAAACAGGAACCAAAACAAAACGTCACGTGTTCGCTCGCGCATAAAATTGACGTCACGCGCGGCCAGGAAATGTAGTCTCACTCATTTTTTTGGACTAAACAATGCAGGTAAATCAATTTACTCTTCGTCTGATCACACTAACTACAAAACGGTTGATAACTATAAACCCTCTGTCTGTTACACAGCAAAAACAACACAAAGCTCCCAACATCAGACTCAATTCTATGATTTAGGCCTTTGTGACATTTTTTAAGCATTCCCAACAATCTCTGTAACAGAAAAGTGCCAAACATCCCCTCTTATAGAGAACATTGCTTTGTTTAGTTTTTTCTTAATTTAATCAGTTTGTATTCTGTCCTTGCTTTATGTTACATATCTAATGCTGCTATGTATAGCCTATGCAGACAGTTTTTCATATAGTTCACAATCTATTTGCAGACATATTGCAGTGGTTTACCAACAGTTGCTTATTACAAACAACACTGTCATTAATTTGGAGTCGTGTTTCCATCCACTGGATGAATGTAAGCCTGGTATTCACTCTCCTTTTAACTGGTCTCTCCTGGTAACTCCTGAGGAAACTGTCTGGCTCTTAAGCTGCTTAATGCTTCACCATGTTCACCAGCTAGCTGCGATCTATGTCTGTCTGTCTGTTGCTGAGCAGGTAGTGTACAGAGGGATTTTTTAAAGCTTTCCTGCTGAAAGTGGCTAATGTGGCTGAAAACAACACCATGAGAGTGGTAAGAGGAAAAACTCCATAAAGCTGAGTGGAGCTGCAGATTTGGGTATCATAAAAATATCACTTATAGCCATTTTAAGTATTTTATTGCTTGCTAAGCTGATAAGCTTTAACAGCAAAAGCCTCAAACACATAAGTTTGCATTGAATATGGTATGAAAAAGTGCATGCCTTGTGACTAGGCCCTTCCCACTGTGGCAGGACAGAGACTGTCCAGAAATGTCCTGAGCTGTTTTTGCATCCCGCACATCTGATGTTTAATGTGCCTCTTGACTGAGGTTGCTAGTCTGAGGGCCTGCAGCTGAGTTTCTGTCCTCGGTGGCAACCTTGGTCTCTGCCACTGATTCGACCTGACACACGGTCAATTACACAAACAAGAGGAGAAATAAATCTCTGGTGCAGTGCTGTAGGAGCCACCGGTTTGAGGAGAAATGGACGTCACAGCTGATTTTGTAACATACAGTCCAGTGCTTGGCCCATTTATTTATTTATTCTCAGAGCCACACTTCAGTCAGGTGGACAGGGAAAGAAAAGGAAGGTGCTCCCTGCTTTTAAATAAGCTGGCATTGTGGATGTCTATGATAGTGAGACAGAGAGCTAAAATGAATACATGGATACATAGAAATCCTAGCAGAAATATAATTTTAATCACTGGAACACTGATGATTCCCTGGTGATTTTATGCAAAGTAATGCCGACAGCTGAAACAGATTCACTGTGGAGTGGCCTGCTATTGGAATTCAGATAATAGCTGTTTTCTTTGGTACTGATGAATTATGCAACAAATCCACTGTACCTTTTCACCACAGTGTGTGTGTGTTTCTGTGTGTGTATGTATAGCTGTCATTTAGCTTCCCTGCTGTCCAGCACTGCTGTTTAGTCTCAGGGAAGCATTGCTGTGGCATCGGCTGATACATAGTTTTGATTTACTATTCACTTTCACATCTCTCTACAGGACTGACCTACATTTAGCAGCTACTGTGTGTGTGTGTGTGTGTGTTTAATAGAGAGAGCATGAAAAAAGAGAGAAAAAAGAGAGAGCTGACATAAAGGATATAAAGAGGCAGATGTTCCACAAATACTGATGCGATTTTATCTGCTGTTTTTTCTTTCTCCGCTGTTTTGCTTCTCTAACTTGTACTTGTCATGCTATGGGAATATCACAGTCACCTAGCCATCCATGGGTGATTGTAATCGTTGGCTGTAGTCAACATTAGTTCTGCACATACTTTATGTGTGTGCCTGTGTAGCTGTGTTTGTGTGCAGGTCATTGTGTGTCATAGTGTACAGCCAATGGTGTGACCCTGGCAAGAAAGAAAAGAAGCAGGTTCACCACTTAAAGTAATAACTGAGCGAGTGACCGAAACAGAAGGGAGCACATTTGAGACACACATACATATGAACACAAGAAAGAAGCAAATAGAAAGTGTTGCATTCATGTTGAAAACCAAAGATAAGAGAGAGCTTTTGAAGAACTATCTCCCTGCAGGAGCTCCCTTCATCTAATTGTCTGAAACCCTGAGCTCTGGAAACATCTCTGCAGGGAACAACATAGTGCTACAAGCCTGGAAGGGGGCTGTTCCTTTTCCACGACAGGTGGTGATATTAAATTTTAGACCACAAATCTGTCAAAAGCATTGCGTTTGGTTCGGGTAAACGATGAATCGGTAATTAGCGCGGTAGCTTGTACCTGAATGCCTAGAAGCAGCCATCATTAGGAGCCAATAATTTATGATAATGACTGTTTAGGTTTTGCCACTACTAATGACTCATGAGGGTGTTTGCCAGACAGCCCATTTAATGGGCAAGCATGTCTTGTGGAGAGGAATGAGGAGACCTGCTGTGGATAAATGACACACTGTGTGTTTCACAGGTCCGCCTGCTACTGTGATTCAGTAAAAGATGACTGCTCTGACCTTTTACTGTGAGTAAATGAAAACTGTTGTCAGTGACAAACACAGAGCAGAACAAGTAGCTTGAAGCAGCTGAGGCTGAAAAAAGGTCCTCACCCCTGCCTGCCTGCATGTGTGTGTGTGTGTGTGTGTGTGTGTGTGTGTGTGTGTGTGTGCTGGTGGGGTTGGAGTGTGAATTTGTATGCCTCTGTGTTTGTACGTCTGCAAAGCATGAGTTGCCATGTTGAGTCGGCTGTTGCTCAGGATGGTGTTGCTGCATTTGTTTGGGATTGAAATTTGAGCATCTTTATATAAGATGGATTGTCCTGCCAGAAAAACTCATCTGATTTAATGTCCTGTGTGTATTTTTGTGTGTGTGTGTGTGAGAGAGAGAGAGTGTGAATCACGGGTAGCTTTTTTGCTTGGAACATCTGCTTTCACACTCTATGGGAAGGGTGTGTATTTCTGCCTGCGCGCGTTTATGTGTGTGCACTTACAAGTGCGTGCATGTGCACATAATGCGATTGCTTCAGGCAGATGGAGGTGTGGTACAAAACAACCCTACAGAGCTGATGGAGAAAATGAATCCCACCATCCACTCTCATCCCTCAGGAGAGAAACAAGGAGAGAGGGTGACCAGCCTCGTGCCCGCGGGGGAGAGTCTGTCTCTCCCCACCTCCTCATCTAGTTCTCCTCACCTTCCTCTCTTCCTCTTAAGAATAAGATATCATGCTCACAGTTTTCTGCTCTTGCTGCTAGTTTATTTGGCTTCACAAGAGGAACAGCAGGTAATAACTGGGATGTGAGCCAACAGTAAACAAGCACCGACGGGCCATTGTGGAAAAACACTTTCTTCTTGTCTCCTTCTCACTGTTTGTCATTTCACACACTATTAACAGTCAGAATCTGTGAGTTAAACTGTGAAGGATAATGCTCCAGTGTTGGAGGAACACTAGTCTGTGTAAATAATCTCCAAAAAATGCAGGTCTGCTGTTTTAACACTAGTGTGCGCCATTGGATCACAGTTCCCCACACTTCCTTGCATGTATTGCCTTTTATCAGCTCCCAAGTCAGATTTTTTTCCCCCATTAGTTCCACAGACCATCTCTTTTTACATCTAGATCTCACAGGCTATGCTACACAATACACTGAGCAGTAATCGGGCCATTGAGGGTTGATATGCATCTGCAGCACATATTAAATTGGGGATTAGCTTTCTGACATTTCCGGACTAGGTAAAGCTGCTCTTTCATGTCTTCATGTAGTTTCCTCACACCTGCCTCTACAGCTCTGCCTCTTCCTGCCATTTCTCTCATCTCATGCTCTCTCACCTTCGTGGTATCTTGCAAATTGGCTAAGAGGGACTGCTATGAAGGAGAACTACAGAGATGCAGTGTGAAACAGAAAACAAGAGATAGATAGATAGATAGATAGATAGATAGATAGATAGATAGATAGATAGAAAATGAAGGAGAGAAGAGAGAGAAAGGAAGGTATGAGAACAAATCAGCGGATAATTCAGAACCATGGATAGGTCTTAATACTTTGATTTAGCTCTACCCCGACAGCAGAAGTCTCTAAATGAGAGGGCCAGCTATTATCTTGTCGTCACGCAAATGCATTTTGAGCACCATACACCACAACATCTTTGAAGTTGCTCCTGAGAGACGACATAGTGATGAATAAGGGCAAATTGAAAATAACACCAAAAGTGTTTCATATCCTGTGGTTTTCATTATAGCCTTCATAGACAAACCGCGCTTCATCGTGATGAATAACAGTTATTACACATATTGTCAGTGCAGTATTAGAAAAGTTGAAAAGCGTGGTTTTATTTAGCTTTAGTGGCAAGATTACATTCAAGATACTATGAAGACAGCCAGAGGTGTTCGCTAAAGGCAGTTTGTGTGAGCCCATTTTGCAGCAGCCTCCGGTATAACTGGTGATCAACCAGTCCTTTCGATGATGAAAAGTCATTGTTATTCTGGCTTTTGAGCTGAGGGAGCAGTGATAGAAAACATCCTGGCAAATAAACAGAGGTTCATTGGCACAACAGAGGCTGGAACAGAGCACAGAATTATGCAATGAAATCTAACAGGCCTCTGTGGAGCAACATGAGCTGAAGAACTCATAAATGTTTGAGGACCTGCCGGGGTAATATGCACTTTTGTCGACATTCTCGACTCGCACGCTGTAGCTCTCATTGTACTAAACATAGAGCAAAAGTTCTCTTCAACCATACAACACCTATGCACAAAATACAGGGGAGACATTACAGTCAAAATGAATGGTAGTGTCATTTTTGTCTTTTCTCCACTACCACACAAGCACACACAGACACACACAGACACACAGTGACAGCCAGATATAAACTGCACCTGCAACACCTCCTGTGATCCAGTTGGCGTGTCCCTGCGTGGTCTCTGCTTTCTTATGATAGACTACTGGTGATAAGCACGACCTGCCCTTGCAACCATTTCCTCCACAACTGCCTGGTAATATTATAAAGAAAGGCAGTCTGAGCGGCCCTCTTGCCCGCTGCCATCCTCCAACTATCCTCCGGCTGTCATCTGCTGCCACACTGCAAAGCTGCTTCCACAAGTGATTTATTCTTTTTCAGGCTGACTACAGCATCACCCCTGCTCTCATCATTCAGACAGACTGAGGCCTGAGAGATGCACATAGATGACACAGAGAGAAACAGGCCTGCGCAGAGTGGTACTGGGATATGAGGTAACTGATATGTATGCTAAGAGCTAAGCCAAAAAATACTCTGATTAGTGTTACATGACATGAACTCCAAATATGTGTACGGTTGTTGAGATTTATAATCTCAGCTCCTCCAGCCTCTGTTCCACTCACCTTGAGACGTGCCTTAGCTCAGCATGTCCCTAGGGACATTAAACTTTCCGCTTTGATTGTAAACAACTCAGTCTGAATTTATAATCATCTGCCACAAGTGTATTATCAGAAAGACCAGTTTCTCACGTCTGCATTTCCATATTTATGCAAGTGCTGCTGTCGAAAGTAAATGGTAATTTCTTTCATTCTCCAATTTGAATTTTGCATTGTCATCATTTGTAATTGGAACAGATATAGCCACCCCACTACGCTGCACTGTACTCCTCCCCCATCTTCTTGTGATTGATTAAAAAGAGTAACACAGAGCGCTGTTTGGATTTAATAAATTCTGACTTACAGTGCTCAAGTTGACAATTTCCTTTCCTGTAGTTGTCATGCTACAGAAATTAGCAATAGAGAAGCCTTTCTTTCGAAGCACGCATTCATATCACTGTGGAAAACCACATTTAAATCTATTTATGTATGAGATTTATCATTCATCACACAGAGCAAACTGATGTCAAACACTGATAAATGAAAATAGAATATATTTCACAGCAGAAGATGTAAACAGGATTGTTAGGCCCTTCATTAGCAGCTTCAGTGCTTCAGTCAGTTACAGTATGCGACCAGATCACTCGAAATGACTTTGGAGCCACAAACAGTAATGAAGGCAAAACGCATGAGCTGACTTAATGATTATTTACCCATTTGAGAGTTTATCTTGATCAGCTGTTGGTAGACATGGCTTCCTCTTCGTCTTGGGCACTGAGCAGATCTGATAAAGGTTAGGAGTAGATAATATGCAAGCAGATGAAAAGAGATTTCAAACATCAGTCATTTTTGAATTTGAATATTACATTCCCATGTTTTTTGGTGTAAACAATTGATAGGGACAAAAATCCTTGGAATGGGAGGAATCTGCTGCTGTAATGTAATCCAACTGAGCAATTGTACATGTTGAAATACCTCCACTAAAGTACTTGTTTTTGCCACTGGAAAGCTCAGATTGTTATTTTAAGTGTCTGGCAACATTGTCAATATGATCCTTTTTGTGTAACCAGAAACATCTTTATATATCACTACCAGATTTCATTGACAAGAACAGTTTTACACCCTAAAACACGGGAAAATAAAGCCCAGGTTCAAAAACACAGTTATCCTTTAAGCAGTACATAAACACTTTATAAATTGCTTATAGCATACAATTGTCTATTTGTTAGTAGAGACTTTTTAAGTGTTCATTTCTGTATTTGTCAAGTATATTTTGTCCTGTGAAGTTTACGTAACTGATAACACAGTACAACATATTTAATAATATGATTTCACACACTTACAGTGTTAAAAGCTCAAGAGGCCATGTTGAGTTTAAAAATTGAAGCCTGACCTTAACATACTAGTCTAGATTCCCCATGTACTTTCAGCTGCACCCCATGGCCTTCTTCATCAAATGAATTTGAATGATTATAACTGCTATTTCATATTTCCATTATCTGTTTTTCTCTAGAGTTATAGTTGTTAAGAATAGATAAACACATAAAAATGCTTCTATTTTTAAGTGTTTTATTAGGTTACACTGCTAATAAATGCTACCAACCAAGGAGGTTAAAATAAAGTGGAACCATTTCGTTTTTCAGCTGTATAATGAGACTCAGTGTCTCTGTGCTGACTTCAACTACCATGGAGTACAGTATCACTCATCATCCTTGTTACCATCTCCAGTGCCAGATTGCTTTAATCACATGGAATTCATTTGGTGAGGAAGCAGGGAAGGGCTGTAAATGAATTAACAAGTATAGCCATACAAAGTGTCTAATTACAGTTTTGACTCTGAATTAGCATGGCAACCTATTAGCCACATCAGTTTGAGGAGTGACTCTTCATAGAGCTGAATCCTGTTCTCTGTCAGATGAGTATTTAAGCTATCACACTGCATATCAGCTCCCATACAACAATGTTCCTGGGGTGAGCCTCAGAGCAGATCTAGATCCTTGAATCAATTACCACTTCAATGCCCACAAACCCAGATCCTATTTCTCTGTGTCACGCTCGATAAAAGCTATTCCCTGTCTTTCTATGCTGTCTGTCTCTCAGCACTGAAGCTGCTTCTCATTTGTCTCTTAGATCTTTAAAGTGCTGGCTATTTCACATTTTGTGAACTGACTGGAGCATTGGGGGACAACTCCCGCAGTTGTGAATGTCATAGTTTTAAGTTTTGACTTTACCTGCCATCACATTCACAAGCTGAACTCACCCTCTGCCTCTCTACTGAAGAAAACACAAGTGATAAGCAAAAGAAATTCACATGATAGTGGCACCAAAAATGAAGTTTTTTTTCCTCCTGACAACTGCATTACTCGCTGTAAAGCTTCATCCAGTTGTATGTGTTTTAGACACTCAGCTGAGTCATATCTCTTCAGCACTTCACCACTAAGAGGCTAAGTAGGAACAACAGGGGTTAAAGTGCTCAGTTACACCTTGATGTTTCATCCTTCAAATGCTCATAATCTAGCAAAATCAACAACTCAACAACTTATAACCCCTTAGTGCAATGAGTCTAAAAATGCCCTTTCAGTACAGTTGGAATAAACTGTCTTTTATTCATGTACAAAAACCCTGTCTGTTATGCAGTTTCAAACATAAATGATCAATGGCTGTCATCTTCAGAGACTACTGTAGGCCAATACACATACAGAAACATACATCTTCCTGTCTGTTGGGTGAAGAGGCTGGTGCCATGTTTTCCTTGATGAGAATGCTGCATCTACTTTTGCTGTCAACAAAGTCTTACGAGGTCCCTGGTGAAACAGATGGGTATGTACGTCAAATCCTCACTGTCAAGAAAATGAAACTGTCAAACAAAATAAAATGGTCAACAAAAGGAAACAATTGCACACTGGTATAAAGTCGTGATGGTATAAAAACACACACACAAAAGAAACACATATTCAAAGAGGTCCACTGAGAGTGGTGAGGTAAGTGGTGCATTGGTTTAAAGTGGATTAAGAAGAGGCAAGGCAGAAATAATAATAGAAATAAAGCTTAAATTGGATGTATTAGTAATAATTGAAGGAGTCCCACATGTTATATAAGTGTTTGAATTAGTACAGTGTTTTCCAATATATTTCACAAGTGAAGTAGAAAATAATATAGCTTCATTTTTATGCTGGCTGCATATCAACATTCTGCTAGCTGTTCTCTTTTCCCCTTCCTCTGTCTATATGGACAGCACTTGACACTGATCAGCTGAAATCAGCTGCAGCTTTCCTTGAAGGTGACCCTCATCAGATTTAGTCAGCATTGTTCCATTTCCACCATGAATATGTAAATTGTCTTTTTTGGCTCGACTCCATTTGAGATGAGATCAATTTGAATTGACTCACAGACTGTTAAATACCCAGAAATCTCATTGACATTAGTGACAGCCACTGCCCTTCTCAGGTGGGAGAGTGAGAGGAATATTAGGACAGTTGAACAAGCATATGTGAATTGTGTGTGTGTGTGTGTGTGTGTGTGTGTGTGTGTGTGTGTGTGTGTGTGTGTGTGTGTGTGTGTGAGCGTGTATGTGTGTGTGAGTAAAGTATAACTGTACCGATAAAGATGTCACGCCACAGCTTGAGAGTGGTAATTATCAGAAGTAAATCCTTATCCCCTTAATTCAGGTCTGGTAAATTGCCAAGCAGAGTAACAGAATTTTGCTGACTTTCAATGCGGAAAAAAAAAAAATACAGAGTGCAGATATTTACTGCACGGTTGAGATAAACAATGGCTGTATTCCTCTCTGGCACACACACAGACACACACACACACGCAGAGCATTCCTCAATTATTAATGCAGGTGTAGATTACCTCTGCAGAGAGGGAGAGTTTACACACAGGTAAAAAGTGATCTGTTTCACTCTATCTGCCCCATTTCCTATTCCCTCTTTCATCCCCATCAGACCCCCTCAGCCGTATCATCCCCTTTAACCCCCCGAAAGGACCTTTGAGTCTGCCTCACGATGAAACATGCACACGCACACACACAAACACGCATTGATACCTAATTACTGGCCAGTTGCTGAAAGGTTTTCCTCCTTCCTTTTCCTCACAGAGGAGGTATTCGGTGCCCCCCCCCGCGCCTCTGTCTGGTCTGTCCTAGTCCAGCTAAGATCACCTCAGCGTGACTCAGTTCAGTCTGTTCATCTCTGTTTGAATGGCCAGGTATAGTTTCACCAGCCAGGATCCTCTTACCATGGGTAACAAAGAAAGGCCCACTATACCCTCCCCATACACACACACACACACACACACACACACACACATGCAGAGGAACAGACAGAGTGGCTGGGTGGACAGCCTGAGAGCAGCAGTCACAGTTTTCCCAGGCGTCTGTCTAGAAAGCTGCAAGGGGAAACAAGTTCTTTCTAGACTTACAGAGTCTCTTCCCTCATGGTGGTTGGAGTTTCCTGCTTTTTCACAACAGAATCACTCTGTACTTTTGTTTTTGTGTACTTCTTAAGTAAATTTGTTGGTGGGACTCAGCAGTGCTCTCTCCTCCTGCTGTTTGTGATCCATCTCTTCAGGTAGGACAGAGCAAAAGATGAATTAATGAGTACTAAAGTTGTTTAATTGTCTCTTTTCATGTTTCTAGATTGCTCAAAAAAAGTAATGATAACTAAGTACAGACTAGGACTGTTTTTTGCAGTATTCTTGCATTTATTTGTGTGTTTTTACTGGAATCAAATACATGGCATTAGCATTGGACCTATTATAATCCCATATTGTACTTTGAATTTCCACTAAATGTTCACTGAATGAACAGTTTAGCTCCTAATGCACCCTCAACCATCTGAGGTGGAAAAATCCCCTTAGGATTATTCTATTTTTTCACCAAGATTTTCCTTTTTTCTTCTTAGAGATCTTGAGATGGGTCAAAACTGTTGTGGGCCTGCAAAGCTCTGACAGTACATGATATTCGACCATACAAACAAACTAAACCTGACATTTACAATTCATTCACATAAACATCTTAGGCAACAATGACAGACAATATTATTCATAACCTTGAAAAAATATGTGAATAAGCTCTAGTACCTCAAGAGTTACCAGCACAAATATCTAAGGACTGAAAATGCCTGTACAGCAATGTCAAGAATGCGGGATACATGTACACATATCCTCAAGTCTGCAATATTCAAGTAACTTCAATAAAGGAAGCAGCAGAATAATAAAATAGCAATAGGTAATAACACCAGAAGATAACATACGTTCCCACACGAAAAACTCCAATATCCAAGTGTCACTATCAAATAAAGGATGCCAAAAACAAACAGTGTGAGGAGCAGAATGAGAACTGAGGTTTATTTTGTTCAATTTGCAATCAGGAGGAAGTGCTATAGATAAGAAAGCTTTACGGAGGGAGGAAGGAGTGCTTCTCTATGACATCCCCTCCATAAATTTCCCAAGTTGCTCAGAGGACTTGAACTCTGAGCCTTGCTAGCACAAGCTTTAGTATCTTTAATAAGGGCCTTTGGCTGCTGCTAACCTCTGATGCTAAATTTAATATTACCTTTAATAACTCTGGGACAAATGAAAACAACACCTTATATTAAAAATACATTGTAGGTTAATAGATGTGATGAGAATTTCATAACTTTTCCTTTCCAAAAAATGTTCATCTGCGTTGCACAGAATGTCTCATAACTTCAGGATTGTTCATTAAAGAAGCCTCGGTTGGTAAAAGTGTTTGTTTACATGTGCTGGAAAAGTGAGTGGGTCCTGTCTGTGTCCTCTCCTGATGGCCTCGACATGCTCCGCACCTCTTTTCTCCTTTCATCACCGCTGCCTTCAGGGCTCCTCACTGCCCTCCTCAACTCCTCCATCTGTTTCAATTAGCCGGAGTGCAGGGTGGAGCGCAGAGGTCGATCACACAGGCACAGAGCTGCAGGTGCACCTGCAATATACCATACAGCTGACAAACAGGAGTCACTCTGTGCCTGTTAGGGGGTACACTGTCACAGGTGAGGGTATGAGGCCGTCATTACTGTAAGGGAGCTGGGAGTATTTGTGGGTTGCTGGGGCTGTTTGGGCACACGGCGACAGGCTGTCAGTGACAATCAGAGCATCAGAGACACAGACGAAAGCATACAAATACACATGCATTATTGACCCACCCTCACCTCCCCTCACCTGCTTATCTGTTCCACCCTTACCCAACTCCCTCTCACACATATTGGACTTCCCTTCTGCATCACTGTCTGCTGTGCATGTATGAGACTGTGTGTTTGTGCTTCTCTTCATCTTGGATTAGCTGTGGATGCGCCTCCCTGAGCTTTATTCTGGTGTTCAGTACTGCCAAGCACGGTACACCCTGATAAATGCTACTGGGGAACATTACATTACCTCTACACTCCATGGTTCTGGTGAGTGAGCCAACCTTGTCTTACCTTTCCAGCATTTGCATATTCTGTGTGCCATGTTAATACATGGGTGTAATTTCATTATCATTGAGTATTACATTTGGTTCATTTTGGTGCATTTGTGTCGCCTGGTGTAGTTAACTAACTCTATAGTGTGAGAAGACGTCTGGTATGTGTGGGCCTGTTCTGTCACGCCATGTGCAACTTAAATGCTTTGTTTAGAAGGAAAGATTGTGCTGCAGAATATGATAAACAATGTGGTTTGCTGGGTGCAGTATTTGAAATGCTGAATTCTAGATGGACATGTTGCAACTGTTACTGTCAGAGTCTTGCTTAAATGTCTCAAATTAAGAGTGTGGAGGGCTGAAAAATAGTTGAAGATCTGTGTGTAATGCTCAGACATGCTCAGATCACTTTTGCAGTGAAGAACAACCATAACTGATATAATAGAAGGTACACAGCTGTCTCGTCCCTGGAAATACACATTTCAAAACTAGAATAACTTGTCTTCCATCATAAATCATGACAAACAGAGGTGCTTCAAGCAATCTAAATGTTAACAAGTGGACTGTATACATACTCTGTTATATACAGTCATTTCTAGTCATATGTCTTAAACATTTCTTCATTTGGCCACTTGTTGGCAGTCCAACAAACACAACACTGTCAAATTATAATTTTTATAATGTTGCTGTGAATGAATATGAATGTGTAAGCAAACAGTTGCTTATTTACATGCAGCAGATATGGAGCAAATAGCATTCATTTAGTGTTTTTGCTCTGCTTTTGTTTCCACGTACTTCAGAGGAACTGATCTGGCGTTTAGCTGCTTAACCCTACTCTATGTTCTCCACATAGTCGCTAACTTTGTCTTGTCTGTCCGTTGGTGTTGGGTAGAGTAGGTGTGTAGAGAGAGCTTTTTTTCACTGAAAACAGCTGCCTGCTCCTTTTAGAAACCCTGATGAAAGCAGCAAGACAGAAAACAGTAGAGCTGCCATAAAACCAAAACAATACACTGTAAGATGCTAAAATGCTCTACACAGCTGTTAGGGTGGGTGATCATTTTCTGTGGGTTCACCACAACAAAAAACCCCTTTCTCATTGCACATAATCATTTCATTCATTGTTAATGTAAAAGCATTGTATATAGTGTATATATAGAGCAGCTTTAAATAACAGAAATGTGCTAATGACACTTAAGCAAAAGTTTAAAACTGCAATAATGCCTCTGTCTTTCGACTAACTCTACTCAAACACAAACACATTTCACCCTAATCTATACCACTGAATACATTTTGAGAAATATGCTTATTTACTTACTTACTTAGAGTCTGACAAGAACATTGATGTCTATACGCTAAATATGAAGTTTCAGCTGGGAGACGGTTAGATTAGGTTATCATAAAGACTGGAAACAGGAGGGAACAGGTAGCCCAGTTTGTCCAAAAAAGGAATCTGAACACTATCCATTGCTTTGTTTATTTTCAGTGTACTTCTTTTCAGCCAGTAGAAACTGTATTAGCCACTAGCAGCTGGTCAATCACAGAAAGAATTTGATTTGGTTCCTCACTCCTCACTTGAAAAGAGAGCCTATCATGCGTCTTTCTTTTTATGGGGTACAGTCATATGGAGGCTTTTTAAGCTTTCAAGTCAAGAGAGCAGAGAATTCTTAACATATAAAATGTACACTTCATCTTTTGAACTGTTGAAAGTTGAATTGATATCACTTTCAGAAATGTATCAAACTTAGGGCCAAATTTGAAATCTGAGCAGCTTTATAATTGCACATACGGGTTCAGATGTCTGCCAGTCTGTGGTCCTGCCCTCTCGCAGGAACAAGTGACTGAATCATTTTGGAGCTGAATCCATCTCTCTGTTCTCAGTAAAAGTCAGCGTCCAGGCTGCTGGCAATGTAGTCACGAAGGTGATCAAAAGCCTTTAAATCTGTACATCTGTGTGCCCTGCAAATATTGCAAGTGTTCCAGCCTCCTGCCAATAAAAGGTTCTCTTTGACCCACATGCTCCACCACTGAAATAAAACAGAGACCTCTATGTTTGTGATTGGCCTAATGAATGGCAATCGGGTCAGCCAATGGCACAACAGTACCAAGGGCCTCGAGGGATGAGTGATAGAGGATGTGATACCAACAGAACAGAGGCAGATGCTCTTTTGACTCCCTGTCAGACACAGGGAGATTTGCTAATGACATTCTCCCTCAAGCACTGAGGATATATAGAGAGAGAAACACTAATGACTCTCCATCTCTCTGGTCACTAGCAAGCCTGCAGACAGCTTGTTAAATCTCACAGCAGAGTAACAAGATGTTATTCAGAATGTTTGGCGGCAACCACACAGAGAAAATGTCTGGCAATTAAAAGTGTAATGCAATTAACGGTCTACGATAAGCGCTTGAAAAAGTTGTCCAGGGTCGTCCCCGATGTGAGTGTTCCACCTGGCAACCTCATAATCTGTTTTCTGTCAACAGCTTTACCCTGATGTACTTTTATAGAATCAGCTCCACATTTTGGGAGTTTTGCTTTCTTGTTTAGAGCTAAACAGGAAGATGAACATCACCCTTGTGTGTGTATGCTAAATATGAAGCTAAGTCCTGGAGGTGGTTAGCTTAGTTTAGCATAAAGACTGAAAACAGGGGGAAACAGCTAGCCTGGCTCTCTCAAACGTTAACAAAACCACCCAGCGACATTTCTAAATCTAATTGATTAACTCATAATATTTGTTTTCATAATATTTGTTTTACTGGTACAAAAACCAAAATGTAAAAACTGCAAATTATAATTTATGTGGGTTTTTTGTGCCAGACAGCAGGTATTTCCTTGATTCTCTGCTGGTTAACTTCACATTTAGTGCACAAACATAAGAGTGGTATCAATTTTCTCATCTAATATTCTCCACTCTTTCTCCACTCTCTACACTCTTTCCTTTAAAGTGAAATGAGTAAGGGAGGGCATACTACACTGTGTTCTCTACTTTGCAGTTCTGTATCTCAACAAAGGAGAATGTCTTTCCAGCTTTTGCTACCTCCCAAACTAATATCTGTCATCGTTAATGGTGGAAGGCAGAGTAATTGCCTATATTAAAGTCTCTTCCTCTGAGAATCCCACCATGATTAAGAAAATTATCATGCCCCAGTGATGGATACACAGATGCACATGTGCAGGCTCACACACACAAACGCACACACACACACACACACACACACACACACACACAGGTTATAGCGTGTAACAGAAATTACTCTTGAAGCTGATGCCAATTTTAAAGCTGTTATCCAGAGATGTATAAACATCCCTCTGAATTGTGTTTTACCTCAGTCTGCATCCTTGTGACTTTGTGAAGTTTTACACAACCTTATTATTCTTTGTTGCAAAGCAATTACATAATCAAAAAAAAAAACAAAACAAAACAACACAAAGCTAATACATGTGAAACAACTGTTAGATGACAAACCCCCTCCTCTCTGGAGAAGATTTCAGCATAATAAAAAAAAAAACAACACACACAGGCTTTATCTAATATCGTTGCAGATTTTTCCATTTATTTTTTCAGCTCAGCAGTAAGCAATTAGACTTCACAAAGGAGAATTTCTCCCTCCGACTGATATGGTGTTTCTCTCTCCAGACATGGAACTCGGGGTGAATCCCCCCCCCCCACACACACACACACACACCCCACCACACCCCCCATCAAGGATGAGACGAGCACTTTGGGGCAAGAGTCACACTCATCTGTCACTTTCAGGCCCCCTCATTCTCTCCTTCTCTCTCTGTCTCTCTCTCTTATATGCGTCATTCACTGCTGTTATGATTTCACAAACAAGGCTGTGGAGCTGCAAAAACCATCAAGACTGAGGTCAGTGGACTTATGGTCGATCACTGTGGGAGGTTAAACACCATGAGCGTGTTAGCAGGACCTCTAATGTTCGTTTTACATTGGTTTGAGCTACGTGAGCACTGAAATTAGACAGTGACACTGACATTCTCTCCGGCAGGATATATCAACTGTTGCTGTAGAAAAAACAACATCGAGTATTGTGGGAAACAGAACAGCCAGAGGTATGCAGGTATTTGGCATTACATCTGAAAACAAACTGTAAGTGTTCTTTAATTGAAGCATATTGTCTCTTTTAAACTTGTGTTCGACATTGTCTTTGAGTTTGACTCTTTTCACAAGAACTGGGTCAGGACAGACAAGACCTGAAAGACTTTGACCTCGAAACATACTTTGAGGAGTTTTATTTGCACAGACTTGACTTGACATTTAGCCTCTTCATTCAACAGATGGTATCTGATTGCATTAATTTTCCTCGGTCTACAGGCGTGATATAATCTTCTCTTGAATGTGACACCACACAGAGGCTCACAGGGGTTTAGAGTTCAGTGTGTTTTGATTTATTCATTTAAATAATTTAACATGCAGATTAAAGATGGGACAAATTATTAAACAGCAGCACATCATGATATGATCTCTTGTAGTACATTATCTATACAGTGACACCATTATCATGACCAAGAGTGGAAGAAGTATTTAAGTATTTACTTAGTAGGAGTAACGACATAATATAAAATCCATTATAAGTAAAAGTTCTGCATTCAATCCAATATTTGAATAAAAGTATGGGGGTATTAATGGAAAAATTAGCTCCAAATGTTGAAAATAAAAATACCAAGCAGGCAGCAGAACGGCTTCTGTCAGTGTTATATTACTATAAATTTAATTATTTTATCATAACTGATGAGTTAACGTGGGCAGCATTTTTAATATTACAGGTGGTGGAACAGGAGATCATTTTAACCACTCCATATTCAGGTGAATGGTTTAATCCAGTTTATTATACATAATTTAATCTCAACTGTCACTAAAACTAATCAAAATTGTAAACACTTCACAATGCAGTGAAGAAATTTGATCATCTCTTCTTCAGCTGTCTTACATTATATCGTGTAATGCAGAATCACTAGTATCCGGATGCCACTGTTATATGTGTTATATGTTATATGTGTCATGGTAATATGGTGTGGCTATCCCACCCTTAACTGGCAGCAGCTCCAAGAGTAATTTTTCTGTTCCACACTGTAAATTCTGATGTGTGAGCCTGCACATGTATATCTGTGTGTCTGTATCACACATTGGGGCATGATAATTTTGATCATTGTGTTATTGGTTTATGTGCGTATGGGGTGGTCGTGTGAGTACTGAGTCCCAGCAGCATTAGCGGCTAACTCATGAAGGTCATGTCAGAGCCTCTCAGCTGTGTTCTGAGGTGTTTAGTGTCTCTGCTCTGCGGTTTACCCCTCCCGCTGATCTAATCGTCACTGTAATGACAGTGTTGACTTTGCCGCTGGCTTCACTGTCTCTCTCATTTTCACTGTTGTTTCGTCTCACCATCTCTTTTTCTTACTTTACGTCTGCCCTCTATCCTTCTATCTTCAAAAACTGATCAAGCATTTAAACACCATCATGACCTCAAAAATACTCTCAAGTAAAGCATTATTCCTCTGCATGTTTTTATTGTCTTCCCTCATGTCTTGCTTCATTTTTATTCTACTTAATGTTTAGGCAACCATCTCTGGCCATTTTGAACATGGTGTTTTAGTAGTGTCGCCACTGACTGAATTTCTCAGAGCTACTTTTTCAATATTTCATGTATGAGCTTGATGGTAGATATGATGTTTGCTTACATTTAATAGTTGTGCACGCAGATCAATAGAACAAGAGCTTTAATGAAGTCATGGATTATTTTGTAATGAGTTAAGATTAAGCATCTGTTATTGAGTAACTCCAGGTTGTTGTCATGGCAAACACTCACATTATAATTGAATGCAATGTTCTCAATCAGTGAATCATGTTGTTGTGTGGTGGAGCAGATATTTGTGTATCCCCATGCATGAGTGATATGGTCGTATAAAAACAAATAAACATGTTTCCTCTCCTGAGGTTTATTGAACATAAAGATTATACTTTGTCACATTAGTTGTATGAACACAGGGCGTCAGATGGTAGGGTATGTTGTTTGGTATGGTGAGTTGAAGACCAGCCAAACAATGGGGTTCCACCTTTGCTGCTAGAGTTATAGTGAAAATGCACAATCTTGGCTTTATTTCACACAGGTTTTACCCTCTAATGGGCTGTATGGGACTTAAGAGGGTTAAGAGAGTCAGATGCTTGCACTCCCCGCTGTGACACCAGCACAACATGAGGGTTGTATCTTGGGTTATGCAAATATGCGGGCTAGTGCTCTATCATCCTTCTGCAGTATGCAATGGCATTTCACACACCTTTGTGCCTCAGCAGTTTGTTCAGTGGGATATCTGTGCAGCACCATGTAGTATTTGCTTTATGTGTCTGAGCCCTTCTTAAGGTCCATAGTTAGCAATAGGAGAACTGATCTGTGAGGGGCATGCTGTGGAATGTCACTGATCTACATCTTCCTCCTCTGCATAGAAAGAAATTAGATGATGAGTGGCTGTTTGTCCATGATTGGCTTGTCACCCAGGTTTCATCCGTTCAGAGCTGAAGAGGGCTCTTGGATTAGTAGTTACACATCTTCAACTCTGATGATTCAATTAAGTGAATAACTTCATTTTGACTTGGTGTCGTATCATTTGGGTGAATACGATCAATCCATTTGTGACTAGTTGTTTTTAGTGATTGCATCTTAGGCTTCTGTTCCATCTCTCTTACAGTGATAGCACTGCTGAACCAGTTGTGTGTCAGTGAGTCAGTCAGTGGTGACTGAGGCTGAGGCTGAGTCACAGGCTTGCATTATAGGGCTGAGGCCTCAAACAAGGCTTTACACAAAACACTTCACCTATACTCATAGAATTAAGGTTACAATATCTAACCACTGTTGTTTTTAAATGGTTAACTTTTTCATCCATCCATTGCACTCTTATTAACAGCCCCCAGCACTCAGCAGTGGTTAACTCAATCAAGTAGCTCCATTATAATCAGTGAGAGCTGGAACAGAAGCCTGAGTTATCACGGAGCCGATGCTATAACCCGCTGTTTACATGAAAAAAAGAACCTACAGGCCTCTGTGTGGTTTGGCTCACAGCTGAGAAAAAGGCACAGTGGGACAGTGATTGAGGAGCTGCAGTTTACATGCTTCAGAGATGTGGAACAAGGTCTCACAGCTTCTGCTCCTAGGGCCTTTGCCCACAGAAATAGGATAGAGAGCGTTCGTCTGCCAGGCTGCAACACAGACACAGACATTAGTAAAAGCACAGGATCAGATCTGTTAGGTGGAGACGACAAACAGCTAAGTAGGTGCCCATAGAAACAGACAGAAGAACAGGCAGGCAGACAGACGGTAGTGACGCGCAAATGTGCATGCAAACACACACTGAGTTAAGTAAATGCAATTACAGAGAACTGCAGGGGAGCTTATAAAGCAATACGGTTGTTACACTTTCAATATCAGCAAAATCAACAATGCTTAGCCATTACAAATGGAAGAAAATGACTATAATGATATGAATTTGATGATTGTGGCCCCTTTCTGAAACATATTACATTTCTGATTGAATTACTGTGTTTTGTTTTCATATAAAATGGCCTAACCTAATTAACAGTGTTGAAGCTTAGTTCTGAGGGTTTGTCTTTGAAGTCTTGCCCTCTGCATACAGTTAGAAAAATGTGTCTCATCTGTGGAGAAGCAGTCTTCTCTGTGCTCTGCGCCTCAGCAGCGCACACACTCTCATCACGATTCAGCTGTTGGCCAAAAACAAAGAAAACAGAGAAACTCATTACTGCTCTTCTAGCCTTCCAGTTGGGTGTTTTTTTCCTACAAGGGGGAGGCTGCAAAAAGTTCCAGAAATAAATACAGCATGTGTGTGTCTGTGTCTGTGTGCACATATGACTCAGTGATGCTTAGTCCTGTCTCACAGGGTAATAAGACCTCATAAATCTGACGTAGTTATGGGTGTTGGTCTTGCCTAAATATAGGTTTCCCCTAATTTTTCTCACAGTTTTCAACAAAGGCTTTTTAAAATTGAGTTTTACCTGTGTACATTTGTCTCTGTAGTGGCCCTGGGGCTGTTGATTTCAAAAACAATTTTCACATCTAGGGACTAACAACAGGCTGACACATGCATGCCAATTGGGTAGCTTTAGATCCTGAAATCCATATCTGGGCAAGACTAACACAGTCCTACCATTCTGATTAATCTGTCTCTGTCACAGCTCTCAGATGTATTTCTCTATATCAGATCTGGGCCCAAGTTGTGCCCTCATTGTCTGTCTCTGCTTTGCCAGAAGTGGCCACTGGACAGACATAGACAGGCAGAGGTCTCATAGTTTCTCATCTCATAGCCGGGCAGAGGTCCAGACAATCCCTTTAGAGGCAGCAGATCTCTGTCTTTTCGTCTCCTAACCCTCAATGGCTCAACACCACCAAACTATCAGCCAATAGCTCTATGAGGCCAGAGTCGAAGCTGAGAGGCAGGCCGATAGGAGGAGTAATTAGTGCTCGGCACCACACATTGGTGGGATTCTTTGTGTGTGTGTGTGTGTGTGTGTGTGTGTGTGTGTGTGTGTGTGTGTGTGTGTGAGGGAGAAAAAAAGAGAGAAAGTGAGATAGAAAAGATGGACAGAGGGGAAAAAAGAGATGGCCTGTCCTTGTGGAGTCACTGTGCCCCCGCTACAATAAAAAAACAAGAAAAGTGATTGCATGTAAGCATGGTTTTCCAGACCCCATTAGCAAAATGGTTTCCCATGGGGTAAAGGTTACAAATGAGAATTCAGGCCAGGGTGTCTGTGAGGGTATAGGAAACACATGCAATTATGATAACTGCTGTGAGGTTTAGGGCCTTGAAAGTGAATGTATAAGATCCTATTGTCTACCTGTGTGCATGTATGCGTGTGTGCATTCAGTCAGCCGATCTTCCTGTTGACCTCAGTATACAATTTGCTTTCAGAACAGATGCTCTTGGGAAACTTTTGGTGTGTGTATAGGTCGGTGCTCGCTGTGTCTTTTATTAAGTGCGTCCCTCAGCCTGTTTCTGTCCTCTGAATGTCCTGTACAGCATTTGTTGCTAAGTGACAGCACTGGACAGTGAGGTCATAGCTCTGCAGCCACTGAAAACTTACTGCTGTTAAATATTTTCTGAAGTCCTATACTCAGGACAGGACTAATTATACCTGGAGATGTCCTTTGTAAGAGTTGCACAGATCTTTATGGTGGTTTTAATCCCATGGAAGCATGTACATTTCTAAAGTAAAGTAAAAAATCCAAAACAAATGACCAAGCCCACTTTGGTGAAGACTGAGGTCCTATGCTAAATCTGCGTCAGTAAAAGTCATGACACTTTCATTCATATTTTTGTTATTTGTGTACAGTTTCTTTTATTTCTTGTCCTTTTCTACAGTCATGTAAATTGGATTAATTGTCATTCTTTGGAAGGTTATGAAGTAGTTTTAAGCAAGGTTATGAATGCATTTTCTGCACGAAACATTAAATTTTCGCTCACTAAATGAGAAAGTTATTAAATGCACAGACTCAAACCAAACGCTTTTTTTTTTGGTGAGTTTTATTGTCATTTGCAAATGTACTCTGTAAAAAACAGAGACTAGAGCGTTTGTATTCCCAGTTCAAATTTCAGAGTGTATCAACAACACAAACTGATTGGACAACAGAGAAGAAAAGCACAATATAACAAGAAAGAGAGAAATTTCAACTGTATTGTTTTTATTCCAGTTAGTTACCTTCATCTAGAAATTCTTAAATGACTTCACCCCAGTATACATATTAACATATGCAATGATATACAATGTATACTCATTACTGTTAGAGCCAAAAAGACACCCAGTCACATGCTCCAAAGAACCACACTGACCTGCCACACACAGTCAAAAAGAGTCAGTTCAAATGAACTGATTTAGCCCAGGAAGAAGGAATCATTGTATTTTGTCCTAACACAGTCAGTGATATTGAGGTTGTGTGGTTTCAAGGGAGGCAAGGCACCAGCAGTTTGATTTCCCAACTGAAGCAGGGGAGACCCTCGAGAACCTCTCACCCTGAAAAACCAGTGGAGCGAAACGCCTCAATAATCATACTTTGACTGGAGCTCTAATCCCCAAACATCTGACACAATTACACCTATTAACACAGGTAATTAAACTCCAAAAAGCATACATGCATTGTGTATTGTCTGAGCTACATGAGCTGAGAGAAAGAAGTGTATGTGCATTTTTGTGAGAGTTGGTCTAATACTGTAAGTAAGCAGGCTTTTCTCTTGATTTATAATGTGGAAGACGATGCAGAAGTTGCCATCATGGGGATTTTGAATTTGTATTTTTCTAGGACACTATATTAAAAAAAGAAAAAAATCTCTCCATGCCACAACACAAAGTCAACACACAAACAAACAGCTCATCCACTTTGTGAGATAGGTGGACAGATGAGGAAGATGAGTACTGAGGGCTATCTGAGCTCAATTGATGTCAGCTGGAGTTTATGGTGGATTACTGATACGCTTCTTGCTCCTTGACAACCAGGGGAGTCACAGAGAGGTGAGAGCAGGAAGGGAAGACAGAGTGATGGACGGGAGAGGAAAAGGAGGAAATGGAGAAAGGAGGAATGTCAAATCTGGTGCATTGGAAGTGATCTTGGCAGGAAACCTAAGTTACCATAGCGACCTGGTGAAAGCTCTGCAGCAAGTAAGAGAGACAGAGAGAAAGAGAGGAAGAGAGAACAGACCTTGAGGTATTGTGTCTCTTTGTGTGTTGGTGTTTCATTGCACTATTTTGAGCACGGCTGTTACTTAATTACCGGGTATGAATACAGGTCTTTGTCACAAGTGCACGATCAGCTATCAATACTACATATTCATGTAGTTTTTACCTTAATGATCAGGGGAACTTGAGTTTCTGCAATTACTTTGTCTACTTCATTAATGAAACCCAGTCAGGTTAATCAAAGCCCTGTTAAGATCATCAGTACATGGCTCCACATTCTGACAATCTCTGGTTGAAAAGACATGAAGCAGAACTACACATCCATTTACATCAGTACGGTCTTTGTAATGTGGATGGTAATTGGTAGTCTTTGATGCACTGGACTGCTGGGACCGCTGACTTTAATAAGCTTATTCACCAGCAATAAGATTCACACAGGGGTTCTGCCACAGACAACCAAGGGGATAAATGAATACACACACACACACACACACACACACACACACACACATACACAATCTATAAAAACAAATGCACATAGTAATGTGATCACATGACAGCTACAAGAGGACATAGTACAGCCATGTTGAGTAACCAAAGTTGCAGCGAAAGATGGACACTTAGAAGGACAAGATTACCGAAGCTGCCACGGCTAGTCCCCAACGCTTGAGTCTTCCTCACAACACTCCCCTCATCTCTGTTTCTACACTACACCTGGTAGGCTGGTGACAGACCAGAACATGTAGTACATTAGACACTTGACTTTGTGTTACTTGCACCAAGGAGGTATTACTTTTTTCTTTTTTTGCTAAACTTCTTTTTTTATCTCATCTTCCATGATGATATGTAACAAAGGTCTATGGACATGCTATACAGTTTTGGACATCACCACCATTAGACACATGAATACCACAGACTAGATGACTGAATAATAACTGATGGCTTATTATTATTTCATTTCTTTATTTTATTTATTCTGGTTCTCAGATGTTCTGCTGCCACTGTTTTCCAACAACCGATAACTGTAGCTGGGCAAAATACAAAAAACCCACAAGTACAAGTAACTCAAAATTGCAGTTAAGTGGAGTATTTAAAGAAATGTTCTTAGTTTCTTTCCTCTGCAGCCATTTTCCTACAATTAGCACTTCTTTTGACAACTCTTCTGAGAGCAGGTTTGAGGCGTGTGAGGCTGTGAGAAACTCCTGGTAATGTCTTTTTTTGACAGTGTCTTTAGCAAACACTGAGGGACAAATGGGCGTCATCGATTTCCTCTTACATGCCAGTTGTCCAGACTCATTCCCCTGTTAATGTTTCTCTCTCTCTCTCCCTCTCTGTGTGAATCCTCTACAAATGTCAAGCAAAGACATTCCTTGGCCAGTCCCTCCCTCCCCTTATCACCGGGGATTTCTGTGTGTGTGTGTGTGTGTGTGTATGTGTATGTCATTGTATTGTGTTTGTGCGTGCCTCTGTGTTTGCATGTGTGTCTTTGTCGGTGTACTTCTTGGTCGACATTGCTGAAGGGTTGCTTTGTTTACACGTTCTGGAGAAGCTTAGGAAATGTCACTCAAATTGTAAATAGTACAATGTGACTTGCTGCCATTACATTTTTTTCCCCACTCGGTTGCATTAAGTCACCTTTTTACCCCAAGCAAAGGGTGGACGGGTAATAAATCATTCCATGTTCAATCACTACATGTTTTGTCCCATTTGGAGAGATTGCTTCTGTTCACACCCATTTTCTGTGCTTGAGTTCCATGTATGTGTGTGTGGTGTGTGTTTGTCTGTCTGCATCCAGTGTCATCTGGCACCATGTGTGAAAGAGATTAAACATTTCCCACAAAAAAAAAATCTAATTTCTCTCCCCTGCTCTTTTCCTATGCATTTGTTACCATCGCAACTACTCAAACACTGCTGTTCCCAGTCCCAGGGAGGGTATCCAGCCTGTGCCTGTGTGTGCCTGTGTGTGTGTGTGTGCTGTGTGTGTGTGTGTGTGTGTGTGTATACGGGGAGTATGTGTGTATACATGAGTGTGGGCTTGTCAGCTGAAGGCTACTAGAAGTGTTGAGAGCTTGTTTCTTTCTGTTAAAAGCGGACACCTTATTTCCACATGGCAATTACTTCAATTATTGCTTCCATATTCTGCTCATAGTTTCATGGTATCCATTGTGCCTTTGTGTGTGTGTGTGTGTGTGTGTGTGTGTGTGTGTGTGTGTACTCACAAAGGACAGGGTCGTTTGCACAGTATGTGAAATTGTCTGACAAAAGATTTCTTCTATGTCACTCTTATGCTGTGGGGTCTCCATGGTTACCAGCAGGCATGCTTCTCTCTCTCTTATGTTCAGCAGAACATGATTCTCTCAAGCGGATAACTCAACAAAAAACATTACCAAAAACAATATCTTTTTTTTTTTTTTTTTTTTACTGCCTTTGACACTGTAGCATAAGCTGTGTGCATTCAGATTTTCACTTACGCCATCCTGGAGTCTTGTCCAACCAAGTACCTAAATCAAGTAGCATTTCAATCACTGCTGTCAACTGTCCAGCAAAAGTAATAATCATTTTAAAAGCTTCATCATCTCAAAAATATAATTCCCAAAGTTTTATTTGCTTTTTCCAAAAATGTAATTGTGAAAATTAAAATAAAAACCTCTTTTATAGTAAATACAGGGAAGAGAAGTGTAGGTCATTGACAAGTAATAAAGCAATTACACCATAAAGCAATGTTTAACTTGTGATGGATGAAGGATCCATACAAAGCTTGAATCATCTGTTGGCCCTGATTCACAAAACATGCACACGCGCACACACAGCAGGACAGAGAAAACAGGGGGAGGGGACAGTGGATAATTGGCAGCTTCTCTTTCATGAGCAAGTGTTTGTTTTTATGTCAATTAACAAAACAAGGGTTCGGCTTAATGAGGCTAATGAGGAAGCACCTCATTTGGCTCTGCTAGTTTAACAATCTGTCAGCGGAGGAACAAAACACACTTGGCACACATGCATGCACATGCACACTTTCAATACAGAAGTGCACATAAAAGTAATTGCGTCTTCCAAAATGGTTGGCAGAAAAGTTTTGCTCTGAGTAAAAACTGAAGCCATGTTTGTAATTTGTACAACTGAAAGAAAAGACTGAAACTTAAAACTGATGATTGAAATTTTCTAATATACAGTATATAGTAAACTCTTTGAAATGGTTACAGCAGGAACTATTTAAGTCAGAGAAAATATATTTAATAAGCGTCATACACCACCTAGTTAGACCCATCAACTTGATTATTTTAATTATTAATCAGTCCAAGTCATCATAACCAATAATGACTGTAATCAGAGTGTGTTTCATGGCTGATGATGAATACTCATCCCTTTCCATTATCATTATCATGGGTATGGTTGTCTGTGTAATCTACACCATAGTGATGCGTTGAAGTCTGATGATGCTGATAAGGCTAATCAGCAATTATTACTGGTGGAGAGAGAGAGAGAGAAAGAGTCCATCTTTGTATGTGTATTGTTGGTGTTGTTGAGTTTGTGTTAGCATGCATATTAGCCTTGTTAAATGACTTTGGTGACAGGCATGTCGGAAATAGATCAGTTCGGCTCTTGCAGTGGAGGTGGGTTTGTTGAGACAAACTGTGCAACAGTAAACACTGCTACAGCAATGCCTCAGTGAGTTGCTATAAAGTTCTTCAGAGGGAGTTCACCTCAGAACATAATGCATAATTATGTCCATTAGTTCTAATCAAAATCATAATTCAGGTAGATCTCAGAGGGGTTTGTGTTCATCTATATCTGCTAAGTTATGTATACATATTGTTTGGACTGTGGGTAAAAAAAGAAAGTTTCTGTGTATTTTCCACTTTTCATTCTCATAATGCAGTTGTCGTTCATTTTGAACAAAGTGACATGAAATATAATTGACTTGGGAAAGGTTCAGCAAAGCAAAATGGCTTTTCTTCACAAAATGACAAAGCAATAGATTGATTCTGTTCCTAATGCAAAATGAGAAATTCCCGAAGTGGGCATCTGACTAGACATTTAAGACAACACAACATTTCTCTCATGCTATTTTTGTTGATTTTAATTAACTATGGCAGCAAGAGGACCACATGACATTGTCTGCCTATCTTGTCTGTAATACAGTTCCAAATTGTTAAAAGTCTCTTCATGGCAGGTAGTGCTGTGGTATTTGCCACAGCCCACAGCCTCTTAAAAGGGTGTCCTTCACTAATGGCTAACCATATTCCCAGGTTGCTACAGCTATTTGCACAGCAAATCCTTGATGATGGGCTGGAGACTGAAGCCCAGTCAAATGTGTGATAGCAGGTGTTCCAGGTTGTAGTCATGGTGGTTTGTTTTTGCCTCTCTGTTTGATTACTGCTTCTGTGTTCTGCATGGCTGAACACTGAGCCGCACGGCAGCGCCGGCTATCTGTCTTTCTGCAAACCACACACATACACACGCATGCAGACAAATACACACACAGTGAGACAAAGTAGAGTCCAGCTTTTTTTTTTTTTTTTTTTTGGTATTTTTTTAACACCACCAGCTGTTCATACCCTTCAAACGAGGCTATCATAAACACTGCAGTGCGTCTGAGACAAGGTGGACACAAAATAGAATCTCTTTTACATTAATTAACCACCCAACATATAAATATGAACTAAACTGACACTTCAGACAGGACAAAATGCTGCAGTTTAAACAGTGACATACACCAGATACTGTAGGTCAGTAAATGGTTTACTTGGCCCTTATGGCCCCACGGCAACAGTTCTGAGAGTGTGCACTTGTCTGGTTCTGACCTTCATTTATCAGGTTGTTTATTCACCCAGGACTACACACATTCCAGCTTGGCAGCAGGGATGTGGGAACAGTTGATGATGGATTAACAGAGGAAGACACTAGGATTGGTTTAAAGCCAGGAGATGAACTCTGTGATTTGGTTCGTTATGCTTCCCTCCCCAAACTCTCACTTCCTCTCCTGATCTCTCTCTCTCACTCTCCTCCCTTGAGCCTTTTATGCTTTTTTTTTACTCAAGTTTTATGCAACACATTTTTCATATTTATCAACCTTTTATCAATATCTGCAACCTCATATCCACACAGATCCACAGTGCTATCTCTGTGGCGATCATTTTATCCGTCTTTTTATTCCTGTGTTTCCTTTCCATTATCTGTTCAATTTTTCTCCCTCTTCACAAACAATTAATCAATCTCCCCCTGCCAGGTGCAAGTCATCCATCTCTCAGCCATCTCTCCACCCTTTTCTTGCTCATCTGCACGCTGGTCTGTCTTTACGCTCATTGTCTCTTTCTCTATTCATTAATTCTTTCTCTCTGTCTGTCTCCTTTGCGGCTGTGTGTGGAATACACAGACGGAGGGTGTTATGTGATATTGTGTTTCCCCTGTTTACTGTGATCATTTTGTCTTGTTATCTTGCATATACTTGTTTCTATTGAGCCCAGCAACAGCCAATCAATATCCTTAGTATCATCACTAACACTATCCTTCTCAGTAGGCATGTGCTCACAGATCAATAGCAATGATCCCACTTCATTTACATTTAGAGCCCTTTCACAAAACAACACGTAGAGAGAATAATCCTCAATAATCCTAATGTACATTTGCTATGAATGTACATCACAGCTGGAGTACTTCAGTCTAAATAACATTTACTTATTTAATTATTTGACAGTGTAAAAACAGAGTTAAAGGCACAGTCTATAATCCAAATGGAAATGAAAGGGTACTGTAGCCTCTTAATTAAAACATACAGACCTGCTATTCCTTCAATGTAATGACATGCTTTGTAAAACTGGGAAGTGTTTGACAATTTTAAAATAACTATGCTTTTTATTTTTTAAAATTGTGATTAAAGAAGAAATAGATTGAGTTGACACGTGAATCATGGTTTGTCTTTTAAAGATATCAGGGGTCACTCATTCTGTGTTGTTTTGTAAACCTCTACAGTACTACATCTAAAGGGACCTGTCCTAGGAATCAGATATGCTAAGTTACCTGGACCACTTTGCTAAGTTAAACCTAAAAACCCATTTAATTAAAGATGGGCTGATGTAAAAAGACCTGCAGCTTTCTCCTAGCTTTTATCTGACTCCGTAAAACCTGCTTCTTGGAACTGGTACAGGTGCATGAGATAGAGACAAAAAAAAACTTCAAATGACTATGATATCTCAGCAGACTTTTCTTGTCTATTTGGTTTCTTTCAAGCCTTAATTTACTCCACAGAAAATGACAAAATGATTTCCAAAATGCAAGCCATTAATAATGGTAGACGTTCTGTTATCTTCGTCTTAACAAACTGTAGCATGTTCTGTAGTTGGATAATGAATGTATTGAGTTGTCATGTTCTGATTTAGTACCATCTTTTTACTCAATTTGTGTAACTCTTCTTCTATGGGGCGTTTACTTACACCATCATCCCCCTTCTCAGGACCTTTTCACTTCAACCACCTCACCTCCTCCTCACACTGCATCTACCTCTACTACTTTACTGTCTTTTACTATTGCTGTAAAAGGGCTTTTCCACTGCTTGCTGGGCATCAGTCCAGCAGAGAACTTGAGAGATGGAGAAAGAGAATGGAGGAAGAAGCGGGAGAGGGGAGTGGAAGAGCAGGCTGGAGGTGGGCTGTGGGACTGCCCAGAGGGTTGCCCCTGCCAAGGCAGCACAGAGGACGGCTTGTATCTGTGTTTGTGTAAGTGGTCCCATGTGTCTAAGCATGCAGCAGAGGACCAGTTTGCCACGTCGCAGGTCTATTGTTGAGGCTCTGCTGCCAAGGCTAACGGTGGGCCCACACAGCCATCTATCTCCATAGACTGACCCACTCTCCACTCTGCTGCCATATGGAGCCAGAGTTCAACTAAGCACTAAAGGCGTGATACGCTAATATATGACACAGAGTGCATTTCAATCATTACAATAGCTCTGAGCCACTTGAGAGGGCAATGTGCGTCTTGTCATTATAGCATTTAAATGGCATCATATTCTCTCATATTCATAGCCTCATAGCCTTATTACAGGCTGCCTTCAGACCCAAGGAGAATTGTAATCAAAGGCAGAATCAAGCCCATCCTTTATATGTGACCCTCCAATAACCCTACATGTACGTCGTCTCAGTGAAGGTCAGTCGTGCTCATTGTTCTGCCCTGGTAGGCAGGAAGTAAGGGAAAGGCCATCTGGGTGTGCATTGTTTTGTACAGGGTGGTGCTGCTACTGATGATATTAATAACATACAAAGTCTTAGCTTATGTTCTATTTAAATAAGCTCATGTATGATGAGAAGATCTGACCTGACTGAGAAAATGCAAATGAACAGTTGTGGATTTTTGTGTGACTTGGACACTGAAAGCATATAAACGTAATAGTTGCTGTTATCATCTCTACAGTGTCCCGTTCCTTGTTTTAGCAGTGTCTTTTAAAAGGCATGGATACACAAAACTATGCACAGTTGACACCTGGGACTTGCTGACTTTGACATCAACTTAAAATGCAAAAATGCATCCTCTGCCCAGCATGTGTTCTCTTGTTTGTTGCTCTCAGACGCACAGTACGCACTCATAAACTTGCATACACACAATCTCACATGCACACCTTCACATTCACACGCTCACACAAACACACACTCATACACAGTAGCCCATAATTTGCAATTTCAGCAGTGTCACAGCTAATTTTTCATAAAGACAGGTTGACAGCACTTGAAAGTAGGACCTGAAGAATTTTCATTCTCTTCCCTTCTTTTTCGCTAATGCTGTAAACACTTGACTCTTTTTTGTTTTCCCCTCCAGCACTTAACTTGATACAGTACAATGCATTTAGGAATATTCACTGGCTTGTACTTTTGAATTTTTCAAAAGTTTGTGTCTTTCATGTAACAGAAGGTTGAAGGAGAAGATGAATGAGTTAAAATGTTGGAAGTAGTGCATATAGACAGTTATTTCACTTCTATTAATGAACTGAGATAGCTGCAAGTAAATGAAATTACAATTTAAACTATTCTCATTTTTCAGGGTGAATTTCCCTACCCACTTTAATCATTTAATGGTGAAGGAGAGTATTGTTAAGATATGAGAGATGATGATTAATAAAAGAGAGAGAGAGAGAGAGAGAGAGAGAGAGAGAGAGAGAGAGAGAGAGAGAGAGAGAGAGAAGGGAAAGTCGTTGAGTTATTGGTTGCTGTGATCCCCTGCTTCACGGTGGCCACAGAATAGATATTGTACAGATAGCCTACATGAGTAAACATATGGGAATAACCAAATATATCCATGAAATTGTTAAGCATTTAAAATAGCCACTTCTAGACTTCAGTTTAGTTACATGAGTGTTTAACCACTGGCACAGGATTGGTTTTCCAGATTATCCCATATGAGTTTGATGGTTATGAAGTCGGGACTCTGTGCGTGTTAAATTTATTTGTTTTTCAACCTAGCTTTGTACACATGGGCAGGAAGGGCCTTCACGTAACTGCTGCCCCAACGTGTGAAGCATACTTTAAAAAAAAAAAAATACTGAATGCTGTACCACACAGTTTTTATTCATCGTTCATTCGTTATTTTTCTTAGCCTACAACATGAAAAAACGCAGGTGTTTCTACAAACTTTTGGTCACGTTGTGGATTTTCAAAATAAAAGTGTACTATCCATTGTAGATAGATAGTTTCAGTGAAACCTACCATGGGTGCTTTTATTTTGATGGCACTCTGTCGTTGACCACCTTGCAGCTAACTGATCCACCGTATCTCTGTTACGTTTTGTCGATGAGATCCCACGGACAAATCTTAGGCCACTTCCATATGCTTTTTCAGGTAAAGGTCTCTGTCTTACTTTGTCTGTCTAAACTGTTTGAAATTTGTTCGAAAAAGGATTCATACAGGACTGTTAAGGGCAAAGCTAGTTTCAAAGTGTGAATGACAAGCTAGCGTTAATTAACTTGATAGTGCACTACGGTACGAAATGGCAGCTTATAGCACTTATTGTAGTAGGTTACTTAAACAGCAGATATTATTTAACGTGAAGCGCAGTAGTAATTAATAACAATATTGATGGCTGCATTCCATGAAGGTCTGACATTGCATTGGTCCTGTATTGAGCGTGCTGGCTCACTGGCATGGTCAACAGGCAGCTCAAGAGAGCAGGACCACAGCTAATGTAATTAGGTCCACCCTGTGGTTTTTCTGCTGTGAAGTCAAAGTAAGAGAAGAGTAAGTCCTCACACTCCATCACACTGTAGTATACCTGTTAGGATAAAACATTAATCTACTTTCCCCTCGGCAATAGCTTTAAACTGTCATATTGTAAGCCTTGCTAAATTAATTGTAACTGTTTTTTGACCAGCTGCCTCTATTTATATTGTGTAGAGACAAGATTTCTTCAGATGTTGTATCCAGATAAGGATGGAGGAGGATTGGGGTTACAATGCCCGGAAAATCTCTAAAGTTCTCTCAAGTTGTAATCTACTCTTCTCATGAGTGAGTATTCAGCAGCTTTCAAATCGTAATGACAGAGTGGGCTCCTTGTACGTTTCTTTTGATCAAATCTTGGTCCACAACCTAATGTAGATTCTTAAACTTGGCTTTATTTGTTATTTTGTATAACAATTCAGGATATGAAGAGCTGTGAAATCAGGAATGCAAACTCTGACCTAGATTATTATGTATGGCCCTTTTTCTGCAAGTTGTCACTTTATGCTTTTTATTTGTCTTCTTTACTGGCAGATTATCACAAAGTCACAGTTGAATATAGAGAAATTGGACATAGTTCAGTGTTGTGTTTCACTGCTTTAACAAACTATACCACTCTGTACCGGTTTCAATGGGATCTTTGGACATTTCCCATCACTGAATGCCCTTTAGTTAAGAACACATCATCATAGGACTCTTGAAGAAAATACCCAGAGAAATTCAGATGCTATGTCCTGTGCCTCCACCTGTGTTGTCACGACCCAGATGAATAATGGTATTGAAGTACAATGTAGGCAGGCAGTCTCTCCGTTTATGTCTTATTAAACGACTTAGTGCTGCGCTCTGTGATTCTGAGTTCTCCTCTGTGTTTAATATCTCATTTGGCATTCCCTCTGTGTGCAGCTCTCGTTATCGTATTCCTATGGAGTGCACTGGCATTTGACATGCAGACACCAAAGACTCTGGCAGCATTGCAGATCAACTGCCTCTCACAGCAGTATTCCCTCTCTCTGTCTCATTGTGTCTCTTCCTCTCTATCCTGTCTTGTCTCTCTCACAGACCTCAAGCAGGTGATTGACCATAGGGACCAGGGGGGGGGGGGGGGGGGCTGCTGTCACTTATCTGTGTGTGTGGCGTTGGAGATGACCGTGAGGTATGGCATGCATGCAGCTGCTAAAAGGAGAGCGTTTTGACATTTGAGGTTTTTCTCATTTGTATGGATACTTATGGCATCTGCATCTGTCATTGCAGATGTCATAAATGTGAGCAGGACAAGGCTCTGGAAACATAGAGATTTCTACAGAAGATACAGCTTTTGTTTGCCAGAAGATAATTTATATAGTCATACTAGAAATGTCAAATTTTTTACACAACTGCAACTTAAATGTACCCTGTACAGCCCATAAGGACTTTGTATTGTGTTGTCTTGTGTGCTTAGGTGCTTTGATTGTGTTGATGAAAGATGTGTCTATTGAAAAAAAAAAAAAAAAGATACTTTGAACATGAAAGTTCAGTCTTGCCCTTGTAAACAGTAGGATACTTTTTTCTTTAAATGACGTTAAAAAAAAAAAAACCTTCATTCAAGGTCAAGACATTTTTTCTAATAGAGTCCAAAATCACAAGTAAAACTCTTGCCTTAAATGGCTTTACAATCTGTACAAACAGAGGAGGGATCTCTACCCTAGGGTTATGGTCAGGACAGACATGCAGTAGCAGTTAAACAATGTGGGGGATCAGAATGACAGTGTTTAGTAAGTAAGTCCAAACATACATACTGTATATGGTCCACTTATTTTCCAGTAGTAGTGTGTTTTTCTTAGCATGTTTGGCCATGTTCGCTATTGCTCTTCAAGAAAATTTTCCTTTCTTTGCTACTTCTGTGATTGAAATGTATCACTTTTGGTCAGCACTTTTGATGTTGAAAAGTATAGTGAGTCAGACTGCTCTGTTAGCCCACATAACTAACTTAGATTAGGCTATTTTGTGCAACAGTTTTAAAATGACATGATTACTTCAGTGTGTCACTGATGAATGTTTAATGAACGCTTTATATCTTATGCTGCTCATTTCTCATATTCCGGTTATACCAAGGAGGTACTGAAAATTGTTTATTGTTCAGAACTGTGGTATTTCCGCTTGCTCATTTAACAAAAACTGACAAATCTCAGTAGAATTGGAGGTACACCAAGAACTGCTTTTAGGTGAGCAGTAAAAGTAACACTCATTTTCCTAAACTAGACAAAATAAATAATCATTTATTTTTTAAAGTTGATCAGTGTCTTGTTGCATCGATTGTACAGAAATGTTTTTTTGGCTTTGATGCCACTCTAAGTTCTTGCCTGTTACTGACTTTGACCAATTATTTATATTTTGCTGTTGAATACAGCTGCACAGTGCACATTTAATATTAAACTACTGATACTGTAGTGCAGGTTTGACAGCCGAGTAACTCCTCAGTATGAAAAAATGCCTTGCATCACAGCTTTCCTTTAAGGGTTTCTTGTATTATTTTCTGGTGTCATACAGTATTTTGGAAAATATCGATGGATTGAAGTTTCATTGTGGTGCTGTTGTAGTGGAAAGGTTTAAACAGGATTTGGATAGCTGCTTTTCATCTCAAGCTAGTTGATGAAATGGGTGTCCTGTTGGCCAAGACGTTAACCACGTAACTGTCCTGAGTTCAAATCTCAATAGAGAACCCTCTCATTATATGTTTCTTGTCACTTTACTGTCAACTATTCAGCAAAGGCACTTTTAACACTTTTAACTATCTTTAAACTGGTGCAGCTCCACTTGCATAACTTGCTGACACTGGCTGTCAGCATGGATCTGCTGCTGGCTATTTATTTCTTCATGTCATTCTGTGGTGCACTTGCTGTGCAATGCAATGCTTGCTTGCAGGTTCAGATTGTTATTATAATTATCAGACGACATTATGGATAGGATTCCTACTGAGATAGACCTTTTTATTAACCAGAAACATTGGCTTTTATCTCAGCCAGACTCCATTGAGAAAAACAGTAATTTAACTAAGAACTCTCGAGATGCTAAAACCCTTGGTCTGTTAATTTGTTAGTTACGATGTGCTACTTTTACTTATGTTAATGACCTAAATACTTCTTCCAGCAGTGAAAGTCAAACAATAACATATGCCAACTGATCAAGGCAGTGATATTCCAGCAACTCCTGTGTTCTGCTCTGTAAAATGACAATGGAGTCTGTTAGTGACTGCCAGGTACACTGTTCTTGATGAATAATGCCCCGATTCCAAAGATCTTTGCCCTATCAATCATTTAGGTGGGAAAATAAGATCCAAAAATAAGTTATCCTTTCAGCTGTCAGCATATTTTGTACGTCACACAACAGACTATTTATTTGGAATGTTTTTCACAGGACATTTTGGCCAGTGATGTTTTCATCTGCCGGACAAGGATGCATGATACTGGCCAAAAGCCAGCATATGCCACTAACAAAGTAAAAGAAAGGAATGGGGCTTTATAAGAACAGATATCCCAGTCCTAATCCCAGTTAGTCTGAGACATCAGTACACTTCATATCTTCATGAGTGTTCATATCTTTTTCTCATTTGTAAAAATGCACTGTACTAAACTTTTTGATGAGACGTGTGAGTAAGAGGGTCACAACACTTCCTGTGGCCAGAGGACACTTTTTAGGAAAGAGGTTCCCCCTCATTAGTCATTTTGTTTAGCAAATATAAAAGCCTTGGATCATCACTGAGTCACCACTGAGATCAATCACTTGGCAATAGAAAATAGTAAATTGCACATTTATTTTTGTGAAAAAAATTAGATGAAGTACTCCAAAATATTATAGTTGTTGCATAAACCATTAAATCATTAAATTAAAAGAGGTCAGAATGTCTCAAATCACTTTAAAACAAGGCATAACCATTTGTTTTCCTTTGGTTGCATAAGCTAACACTAAATGGTCTTTGTACGGGGGACAGAATTAGTAAATCAACAGTATTAGCTATTGACGTGTTATTTATAGCCTGCGGCGTGTGTTTGGATGAGGCCAGATGGACAGTCGTGATCCTATTACCTCTCTTACTTCTCATGGTTGTGTGTCTGCCTCGAGATCTTGCATTCCCACAGCAGACAGCACACATGGACCACTTTGGTTCTTCTGTTCATTAACACTGAGCAGATCTCCGAGTTCTCTGCCTGTCCATTCAGAAAGCAGGACTGAACATGGGTCATGGTATGTGTCTCTAAACAAGGATTTTGTTCATCTTTTGTGTTGTTATTAGATTAATGGATCACTGCAGCAAATGAAGAGATATTTTGATCATTGTTAAAATGCAGAGCAGTTGTTTTGTATCTGCAAGATTTGAAATGATAAAAGAGTAAAGGAAGGGTCAAAGGTGCGAGACAGTACTGACCAACTATTGGCTGTTAATCACACTGTTGCTCATGTACAGCTCATTCATGTTTCAGACATAGTGCCTGTTGGTCAGTTGAAAATGACTCTTTCATTTGCAAAACGTGCAGCTTTTGTACTTCTCTACTTTCTTAAGGAAACATTATGATAAAGAAGGCAAGCTAGAGAATGAGTGCAGAAATGTAGTTCATCTCTGCTTTTAAAAGTGGATCTGATTTGTTACTAGGTTCTTTATTCTGAAATTGAGAGACTAAAGGGGTCTTAAAGTTGTCATATTTATTGAAAAAGTTACAGAGCTGGCAGTATTAAAAATATATTTAAATTGAGATAACAAAAAAAGCCTGGATTAAATACTGCTTGGTGTTCTGACAGTAGTTTTATATTGTTAACAAAAATATGATATCATTTGAATTAGGCAACTTTGACAAAAAGTTATCATTTTCAGATGGTACCTATACATGTGCTTATGTGAAATTTAAATTTTGCATAAACTTTCCCACCTGCAATGCAATACAAAATGGCACAGAAAGAAGTTTTTAGAGATGATGATTTAATTATAATGAAAGATGAAAACATCTAATTGTTGTGAAATGAAAGTGATTGTCATGAAGATGCTTTCATATTTGAGACATTTTTATCATCTCCTCATTAAATATGTATGATGACTTCATTTTGTTTTTCCCTGAGTTTCATATTGCTTATCTATTTTTTGGTTGGTAGATAAGGAAATGTGGTGAGATGGAGGAGAAAAGATGTTAAGATCTTATCTTTATTTCCTTGGGAGTAGGGAAAAGGAGGGTCTTGCAAAACGTAAAGAATATATTTAAACAGTTTTTTATATGTATTAGATTTTCTTGCATTTGCATCCACCTAAATTGTTGCATTTGTCTCCATAGCGGTATATCTCTCAATAGAGACATAGTTTAGTGTATTTTGTGTATTTTGTTTAGTGTATTCTGTATTTTTTTTCCAGTTTTGTTTATTATAAGATAATTTCAGATTTTACTCAATAATTTAGAGGCCCTCTTTTTTTATTGAAGACACTCTAGTCATGCTAAATAAATCTGACTGTCTCACGCCCTTCCTCCATTTTTGGCAGCTTAGGAACCCAAACTTAGATGTTAATAAGGCCTATATTGGTCCAACACCTTCAGTGTAACACAACTGCCACACAACACCAGCTATATTCTCTGCTCTGGTGCACTGACAGGCTTTGCTGAATTAGTGAGGCAATGAGAAGCAAGTGTTGAGTGTTTCTCTCCAAGTGTGCTTGTTCTGTCTGCAACAAGAAGTTAGTGTTTGTCACTTTGATCATGAAAGTTCATATCATCAGACATAAATTTGATAGACATCCGTGACGGCAATAAATCAGCAATGGTGACATGCTGTTCCTGAATGTCTTAAGGGGCGATTTTGAGCACACTGCTCACCAAGACGTGTTCATTTAAATCTGCATGAAAAATTAATTATGATTGACTGATTATGACTGATTAATTTGTATTTCAAAGGAGTGTTTGTATTTTGACCTGCTGATTTTGACACTTATGACAGCACAATCCTTTTTAGCCAGGTTTCCTAGCAAAGACATGTCTTTGCTCATTTTTTAGCAGCTGACAGTCACAGAGGTAAAAGTGGAATATATGCTTGTTGATGAGGTGCTTCACCTGAGGCAACACCACTTACCTCCTCCCAAGGCAGATGAAATGATGAAAATGAGGCATGATGGATCATTAACACAACTGAATACCACTCAGGCCTTGAAAATGGAGATACATTTTACTGACTAAGGGCACACTTAGAGCGCATTAATCTGCACTGTCATGAGAAATGATAATCTACACACAATAACTTTATTTACATGTCACACAACTTTTGATTGAGTATTTAAAATTTTATGAATCACTTGCACAGTAAATACACTTCCAAATGAAGTTTTGGGCAGTACTTATTCTTTCCTTAACATTAATTTATACTGTATATAATTTTAATTAAAAAAAATATTTTTGCCAAAAAATATTATTCATATTCATGAAATACATGAAATACTATATTTGTATATTTGTAATTTAGCATTTTAAGAGAGAGATGGTGTGTGAAGAAACACATCAGCATATACAGTGACAGCCATTGCCCCAACTATTAACCAGGAACTTGCTATCTTCATCAGACTCACCATCAGCTCTCTCTGTGTTATTCAGCTTCCAACCATCGGCTGACATTTACATTCAATAATTATGCAAAGTCACTTCAGTTGCTCGATGCAGGAGATGAGGGTGAGGAGATAATGAGTGCAAGGGCAGATGAGATGAAATGCAAAGTAAAAGGCCTATAGAGGCTTAGAGAGTGGAGAGTGACAAAAAGAGAGGAAGGCTAATAGTTGTTACATATTGTAATGGACTGTTAACCAGTCATTTCCTTTGCCAGTGTTACAGGCTTAGTTTTAAGTAAAGAATTGGATAAGTGGATTTATACCCATTTAGAATCGGGGCTTAAATGTTTGTTTGCACACTTGCCTCTCTCTCCATCTGTCTGCCTGCCTTTTATTGTTTGCCTTAGTCCCTATCTTCCAAAACATGCAAATTAAATCATAACTATGCAGATATCTTAGAAAGTAGTATAGAAGGGCAGCTTTCCATTTTGCCTGGTTCACCATTTCTCTGGCACCTCTGCTTAAGACTCTGGCTGTTTCCCCAGACTCAAGATCCCTTTTTTGTGACTGGCCAGCTGGTTTCAAAATAATGTGCTGAGGTTTGATGTTAAAGAGCCATTTCTTTTCCCGTGCTGGTGTAAAAATCACCATCAAGCATCACACCCTGTTGAATGTACAAGTCTATACAGTATACCTATGTGAAAACCATATTTTCTCTGATTCTATAGCATCTTCTCGAAGTAGAAATATATAGAGGTTAAGCCAAGCCACTGTTACACTGTAGTTCAGCAAACATTAAATCAGCAAAGAAAAAAACATGTTACTTTAAATATTATGATATATAATATTATATTATGTTATCACTGGGAAATATTTGTTCAGACTTTCAGTTTGTATGGTACTTAAACCATTCACAGCCATTTAGGTTTGTTTCATAGCTGGTCATTCAACAGGGTCACCAACTTTATTTATTATGTTTTCTTTGTATGGATATTACCACCAGTCATTGAGTTAATTGTTCACTGTGCCTTTAATGAGTTTCCTTGTATCACAGGCTGGTATAAGGCCCCATAAATCCTCACTTGCTTACAAAAAGAGCCCACAAACACATGGATACACAAAGTATTTTGAATAATAATTATAAAATGCAGATATACTGCCCTTGCCTTGCAAATAAAGCAGCCTTTGAGAGATGAGATTAGCATGATTTTCATTAGCATATTGGTAAAAGAGAGGAGAAGAGCTGGCTTTACACTGGTGGTTAATTGACTCAACTTCAAATGCATGTGTCTCTTTTACTCTCTCTCCCTCTCCCCCTCCCTCTCTATCTCCCTCCCTCTCCCTCTTTCTCTACCTCTCTTTCTCCTTGTCATCCTCTGGGCTGAATTAATGAGAGATCAGTGAATGGATGTTTACAAGATTAACAAATGCCTCAACACTTGTGTGTTTATAGGGGTGTCAGTGGGGGTCCGTGTTGTCCCAAAGGGGCTGTGAGAATTACACCAACATATAATTTAACAGCTCTGAACAGCACCATACTAATCTGAAACTATTACACCTGTGTAATCTGAAATTACTTGTATATTATGTAATGGAATTAATTACTGGGATGACTAAATAACAGAGTCCATGAGGCAGTATTTGTTCATTCTCTGTTTGTGCTGTCTGGCCAGCAGACCTAACACTGACCCTAAATTCATTAATGCTCTTTGGTAAGAGGAATCTTATTATCACAATGTTTTGTATTCTTTTTAAAATCACACCTTAATCACATTATAGGGGGCAAACATGTCCAGTTCTTTGGGAAATGCTGTTTGATTGATTTTTCTGGTGATTTATTTTTTCCTGTCTTTCATCACTGATTCTTCTCTCACTCTTCCTATTTCTCCCTCTAAGCTTTTGTAGGCTTAGAAGTGATTCCACTAAAGAACATTTCAATACAAAATCTGCCACCTCAATCTGGGACTGTTTCTTGAATGTAAATGTGAGTTAACTTTGCAGAGGATATTTTATTCTCTCTTTTCTAGCTTTTGTGTATCATAATTAAGCACATGGTTAAATATTCATATCCAAAAGTAATACACATATAGCCAAGAAAATTGTAAGTAATATGTTCATATAAAGCAAGTTTGAGCAAGAATTGGATCTTGACCACCTTTCCGTATCAGAACATTGCCTGCTCCTGCTTCATTCAGCTGAGCTGTTTTGAGTCTGAAGACACTGGGTCAGAGCGAGACACTGGTGTGAGTAACTGCAAAGCTACCACAACAAATAAAGTTTTAACACAACTACAATTAGTAGTTTTATTAAAGGGCTGTATGCACATACACAGAAATATTTACACACACACACAGCAAATGTCCCCTCAAGTTTAAGAGAGCGACAGGTAATTACCATTGGCTAAGGGTAGTGACACCACAGAGGGAGAGATAAGAGGAGATGCTCCACTAAATTATTCCTACTAATTACTTTCTCCCATACACCTGTGGGAGCTGTGTGTGTGTGGGTCTAGTGTGGTTTACATGTACATGTGTATTTGTCTGTAGAATGTGAATTTGTGTGTGTAAAATATGCATGTGTTTTTTGCCTCCCATTGCCAAAGGTAAAGCTATTCCAGCTGCCTGTGTCTGGCAGAAAGCCATCTTCAAAAGCCTCTAGCAAACTGAAAGAGTGCGTTCCTCCTTAACAGCAACAATATAAACCAATTTCAGCTTCTTTGGAACACTGAATTACTCCAGTACTCTGTAAATTTGTCAAACATTTTTGTGACCGTACTGTTTATTTGGTTTAATTGGTATTTTTTTTTTAGCTTTAGGGCCAACTCTTTTATGTATTGGCACCCTGTTTGTATTTGTATGGTAACAGGTTTAGGTATGCACTAGCTGAACCCACTCGATTTCCTTGAACCTAGGGTCTTGTACTTCACAGGCAGCACTAGACTCCAACATTTAAACACAATGGGTCCATCTGAAAAAAATTTTAAACTGAAGATAAATCAAATGTCATACACACATGTGTTTATCTGGCCATGGACCTTTCTGTTTCTGTTTATGTCTGTGTCTCTGCATATTCATCTTCTCAGACCCCAAGGAAGGTGACCCCATATAACAGTAGATCTGTTAATTATCCAGAGAAAGGAATCAAACCTGCACACATTATGATGTATATAAAATTAACCCAAAGACTGGCAGGGTCACTCATTATGCACTGTTCATCTAGATCAACCTCTTATGATAGTGGAATCAAACCCAGCTGTGAAACAGAAGCTCGTAAGCTCTCCTGGAACTAGGCCTCCATAACAACCCCCTCTGACTTGCATATTCATTTCCCAAAGAATATAGGGTGAAGGAAAGTAGATGAAATGGTGTGTGTACATGGATGGGGGGCAGTGCAGGAAACTGATAAATGGGGAAGAGAGGTATGCATATGTTAGGCGTGTGTGTGTGGAAAGGAGGGTAATGATGCTGACCATGCTCCAAAAAATGACAATGCTTTGGATCAAAAATGGAAATGCAGCCACTATCCCATTATACATACAGCCTTACTGGGTGGTATTTTAATGGACAACATGCCAGTTAATTTAGTACACAAACAGCTGTTCAAAAATGGTATGAACACACTTAAGAGATTTGTGTGTACATTTGGGAAAAATATATTTTCTGTGTTTCACATTTTAGACTCAAGCAAGAGAATTTTTACCATATCCACTTGTAAATAAACACAGTAATCAGTAGGCACGTCATTATAGATATTTTTTGCTTCTCCCTAGTAAGAAGCTTTGCAGCTTTCTTCTACTACTGATGTGGCATTATAGAAAAACTTGATTTTTGTGGTTGTGACTTGAAATTGATGTTTATGGTGAAGAATGCGCTGACAATATTCTCTTGTCTTCTTTGATGTCTCTATGACAGATACTGAGACCCATGTTTTAACCCACTGAAATTGACTGCACGAGTACATGAACATAAATGCACAAAACTGTTAAATTCTCCCCAATGTGTGTGTTTATGCTGTGTGAGTGCATTTGTGGCACCAAACAGCTGTTCAGTGTATTATACACACAAACACGCTCTGCTGCCCTCATTATATCACCACTGAAGATCCTCAGACGTTTATGTGGTAAACATCTGGTTCAGTGGCAGGGCCAACTACACAGCAAGGTCAATGTTATAATGTAGCACTCACCCAACCTGTTTGGGTTTGAGAGTATAGTGAGCTGTGCTTTGCTTTTTCTTTTATTACACGCTCACTTTTTATCTACAGTCATACCTTTCCATAGTTTTTTCTTGTTTCGAGTGGTGGGTGTGCTTTGTGAAGGAGAAAAAGGCATTGGACATAACAGCTCTTAATTCACTGCCCCAGAGAAAGAGGGGGAATCATTTTTCTCTGCTAGCTATTAGGTTGAAGGACCACAATTTCCCATGCAGGCAAATGCACATGCACATATGCGCGCGCACACACACACAAATACACTCATAGGCACACACACACACACACACACACACGTGAAAACACACACAAAAGCACATAAATCCCTGTGGACCTAGAAGTGGAGGTATTAGGTCATTATTGTAGCTTTAGAGAAATGAACACTTTATCACCAACCCCTCTCCAGAGGCTATTGATTAGCCTTCCCCCCTGCAGAGTTGTTTTTCAGTTTCAAGGCAAGCTGCATCCTCAAGGAAATGCCAGACATGAATGAAGAGTGGCAATATGAGTAATATACAGTAGTCTTTACCCAGCCATATTTTTACAGATGACTCTCTTACCTTGATTTTTAACTTAGACAGTGCACTCAGACTCTTTACCTGTTACTTTACTGAGTAAACCTGTTCTGCAAAACCCTCTCATTCCTGACTTTTTGTCAGCCACTGGCAAGGAGCCCTGCTCAGTAATAACTCTTTTTGGTTGATCTAGTGCTGTATAGCAAAGGGGCAACCAATGAATGGCCATCCATCGGGATAGCCAATAAATGACCATCCTTCCTGATATTCATGATAGACTAACCTCAGTTTAAGGCTGGAAGGCAAGAGTGGCAGACCTGTAGTCTGTACTGCCATAGGGAAAAGAAAAATGATATGAGTTGTTTAACCATAGCCCACATTAACTTCATTTATATATGTTTTTTTATATGAACACTGATTTGTTTTAAATGGTTTATGTAGCTTTTGAGGTATATCAGTCCTCTAGGTACTCTAGGTGATATCTTTGTCAACTCTATCTCCTTCCTTTAATTTTAGTGACAGTTACAGTTAAATTTCTAGCTAATTTGTGACTGTGTATTATGTTCTAACCCCTCCCACACCAGCCCATGCTGTCTGAGAGTGCATGCTCTCCCTCATCTCCTGTCAGAGAGTCTGCCCCGTTTGCCTACGTCACTGTTGTCTCTGAGGTGCATTTGATAATAAAGTTATTTTTAACCGTGCTTATTATTCCCAACATCATAAACTATCCACTGCGCTGGGCTCACTGCCAGTACTGTCATTGCAGTGTAATAGGCAATACATCAACAAGTGTGTGTGTGTGTGTGTGTGTGTGTGTGTGTGTGTGTGTGTGTGTGTGTGTGTGTGTGTGTGAGTGTGAGAGAGAGAGAGTGAGAGAGAGTTTGTTTGGGTTGGTGTGTGAGATCTCAGCATTTTAGACATAAAGTGGTCATGTAGGTATCTGAAATCACTAGGTGCCTCACAGTGCTCATCTTTTTATCAATGGACTACTAATGGCTGTGCACTGGGAAGTTAGCTCGCCATAGATTAAACCTGTAATCCAATTCAATACAATATACTCTGTTATCAAACAGCTTTCAATGGCTGTATGATATTAATAAACTCTATATAAATACATAAGGGGAAATGAAGACTAATAGTTGTTGGTCTGGTGCTCTGTGGCATGCAGCAGCCCATAGTTCTGAGAATGAGTTTTTAGACCCATAGCCCTGTGCAGTCATGTTTGATATGCTGCTTCTCTCTCTATTGCTCAGCTCTACTGCTGCACTGTAATTACTGCACTTGGCAGACAGTCACGACACATCGACAACAGACGAATTTGGGTGTAGGGAGGGGATGAGCAACAGAAAAGAGAGATGTGGTGGTGGGGATGGGTGTTGTGAGGGGGAAACAAGACTACCAAAGATTTTTTTTTCCTCGCAGACTTTTACTGAAAAAAATATAGCATGGTGAAAACTTAGTATGAGAGTAAGCCATGCAAGCAGAGGCAGGTGGGCATATGCTTGTAGCTGAGTGTGTGTGTACTTGTCTGTGCTGTCAGATGTGAGATGGTGCAGTGTGTTTTCTTTGCGATAATTAGTGAATGTAAATGACAGTGTTTACTGTCCATCTGATTAGTCCCCAGGATCTTCTACGCATGGTCACCAGTAAAATTGCTTTGTAAGGTCTTTGTTTTCTTATGGAGAGGGAGATGACATCAAACCTCAGCACACTGACACCTTTGATGTTGGGCAGTGAGACAAGCAAACAATGTATTTTCAAAAAAGATCCAATCAGCTTTTCTCTCACCAAGAAGCTGAAGCACAGTGTCTGAGTGTTTGACCATTTGTCCCAATTTTCACCGGCATTGCCATATTGATTTCTAATTTAACCATGTTTGTTAATTGTTTGTTTTACCCATAGTTCCATCATTTATCTGTAGATTGTAAACACACATGATTCCAGGTTCATTTGTGTTTTGCACTAGGTTTGGTTACAGTTCACATCATCATTTCTGGTTAAAGTAAAACAGACAAGTAGTATTAAATTTAGTTATTAGTTTATTGGCTCAGTTCTGTGCGCATACATCTGTACAGGTGATGTTAAGTTACTATGAGCTGAGATTTGTTTAGTTAAGCCAAATTAACTTTTTCAGCCACTCTGGTCATACTTTCTACATGGTGTCCAACTCAGTATTTAAGTTTAAGCAAACAATAGGACACATGTATGTGTTATAACTGTGCTGTTGTGGCAAAGATAGAGAAGAAGTTTTTCAAGTTCAACAACATTATCTGTCTTGTACAACTTTAGTGAATTATTATTTTCATAATTGATTAAACATTAAGACAGATATGATGTCTCAAAATGGCCATGTCTATGTTTTTTTTGCTAGGATTAAAAAAAAAAAAAAAAAAAAAAAAAATTGTTTTGTCCAGTGTTTCAGTTTGTAGTGGCTGATTCCAAGTAAATGTGGGTATTTGTAATTTAGTCTTCTGAGACTTCTGAGTCTTCTGAGAACAACAATAGTTCAGGTGAGAATCTGTGTGTGTGTGTGTGCCTGTGTTTGTGTGTGCGTGTGCAGGTGGGCGGGCTAGAGTGTTGGCACATGTGGTGATAATATGAAAAGAAATGGGGGTTATTATGTAAACATAATTTAACAGATTTATTTTCTGTGATTATAACTGCCTGTTGCAGATACATGCAACACAACACTGCTTTTAAAAATGGAGTAGCCCAAATATATTCCACGCTAACCTACACACTTCTGCTGCCACCTTTTCTATGATATATGTTCCAAAAGAATTTGATTGTTGTAGTGTGCCATTAGGAATATTTAAGTGTGCCACTAACACACAATATAGTTTATAATTGTTAGTGTAAGCATGCAAATTTTGTTGATGAGAGTGTAGTGAAAAATATTTGAGTCCTAATAACAAAATAATATGAAGGCATAGAGGAGCACCGGTGAGCTAACAGATGAGAAAACGCTCTGCGAGTTAACCTGCAGCTGTGCCCTTTAATATACTCCCTGCACCAGGTAATGTGTGGTGTGCAGTAGCAGAAGAGGGAAATAGCTTTTTGGAATCGATGATGCCTCTCAGAAAAGAGTTTTGCTAATGCATTTATGGGGAATGCAGCTTCTGGACACGTTTTCTTAATGCTTGATGAAGCTGGAGAGGGATAAAGACTTTGAACAGATCAAGAAGGAGTTCAAAGATGTAAGAACTGAACATGGTAGTCAGAAATCTGTATTTTAAAATTGTATACCTCAGCAAATAAAAATATTGATCCTGGAGTCATAAAATGAAATGCAAAAACTGCCCTGTAAAAAAATGCAATTTGCAGCTCTGATACAATATACACTACAGCAGTTTATGGTAGCTAGTAGTGATGAATAGTAGAGATGAGTAATTTGCTTGTCAATCATTTGCAACCCAGAAAGATAATCCTTTATTAGTCTCACAACAGGGAAATGTACAAGTTAGTAGAGTGTGGGCTCATGTACTGTTCATTGTGAGAATGAAAATAATGGAAGCATTTAAGTGTACAAAAGACACTGAACAAAAGCATACTGTGAAAATCTATTCGGCCTGTGCCACTTCCTGTTCAAAGTATCTGAACAACAAATATCAAAGCCAACATGAGGCTCAGGAAAAGAATCAGTCAAATATCCTGTTGGTAAAGAATGAAAACACATTTATGGCAGAGGGATTGTAAATAGTCTAAATGCATATAAAGTAGGGATCCTTCAGTCAGTTTTATTAAGGCTCGTACCAGTCCACGTTTTAAAGTACTTATTCAGCTGGACAATGTGCACAGAAGTATTTAACTGTCTTTGTTTCATGGTCTTTTGCGAAATGTGTAATGGCAGCAAGCAGCCATATCAAATAGTATTTATACTGTCAAGTCATTGACAAACAAAGGCACACAATTAAAGAGAGACTGAAGCCTTATCCATGAGCAAACTCCGGATGCAGTGAAGGGCTGTCACTTTCAGATGATGTCCTGATACCATCTGTGCACCATTGTTTTGCCATCTCATTTAATGATGCCTTAAAATCTTGAGTATATAAATGCCACATCTTGTTTGCATAACTGTGAAGAGGCTCACATTGAGTACTATTCCTGTTTTTCATACACCAATCAACACAGCTTTGCACAGTGTAATTCACTTCCTCACAGTTTTTGTGATTCAATATTTTACAACCTCTTGATGTCACTGGCATCTATTTGTATGCAAATTAATGGTGTTACATCAGGCAACTGCAGGGTTTCAGGCATGTTCAGTTATGAATGTGAAGTTGATCATATTCATCACTCCAGTTGTGCATCTTGTTGGAAGGTATTCACCACCGATATATCCGGGGATAGAATCAGATGAGTGAGATGCCACAAACACAAAAAAAGCAGCATTTTAGGCATTACTGCACAGGGCTTACATCACGATGTCCATGCTGCTTGAAAATCAGGCAGCACAGTGGAAGTCAAACATGGATCAGTCAACATGAGACTGGTGCACTGGTGCACTTGTATGAAGCAGTTCTCTTAGTATGATATTGCTGTGCTAAAACAACACTGTGGTGTTAGTATGTTAGTATGTTGAGTTTTCAAAGTCAGTATAGTTTTATTTGTTTCTAACAATGGCACCAGTTAAGCAACTAAAGACCCTCTCATACTTTTTTCTACAATATCTCATAACAGAATGCAATCTAGAAAATCATTATGGTATTATTCACAAATATTGTGAAATCTGGTTCATTAATTCTGGATGTGAGGGTAAGACTTTTTGCAGCAAGCAGCCTTATCCGGTTAGGAACTGCCCTTTAGTAATGTGTAGCTGTTATGATCTACCCTTTTCCCTTCTCCTCCCATTACTCACAGTGATGGGGATGGGTTGGAGCTGAAACACTGTGTTTGCTCCCAACCTTTATCTGTTTTTACATCAGTGAAGATGACAGAGAGGAATAGTGGAAAAAGGGGCTGCTGCAAGAACTGACTAATACATCTGCAGAGACTTGCTTTAACTACTCAAGAATCCTGCAGCAAAGACCTCACCTCCACACATTTGCACCTGGCAAGTGCCCAGAAGGGTTATCTGTTGCCCATTAGGCAGCCCCATTTGAGTAGTTGTAGGTTTACAGAGTTTGACAATTTTTACAACAGGAACTGGGACAAGTGACATCACATGTTTGAGCAGTAGAAGATGTCAGTCAGATGTTACAGATGTTACATTAATAATGGCGTGATGTTTTCTGTATTTTCTCAGTCATTCGATATGTGCTCCTCTTTAACTGCCGAGACTAAACAAACTGTGTATGTTGGTTGAAATAGGCATTATGTGTGGGCTGTCTAGTATTTGTAGATTTCAGTAACCCTAATGTCCTTTCCCATTTTTGGTGTACACACACACACACACACACACACACACACATCGATTTTTTTGAGTGATGTTTCTATGCATGACATTCTAGATCAGAGCTCCACTCTGATGTGTCAAACTGCCTCTCGACTGTATTGTGACCCAGACACAGTATGTTTCTCTTACAAATGACAGATGTTGATCAATAGCCATAAAAGCTCAGGAATAGATGGCTTAGTAATGGCTTATATCCCTGGCTGAGAGGGATCAAATTGGTGATCTTATGAATAGTGGCTTTCCTTCAGTCTTTTTATGTCTGTATGTACTTATAGATTAGAGGGAACTAGGGATACAAATTTTCAGCATTCATTTCCTTAATCGATAGTCAGCCACGGTTAACAATCGATAGTTGGTTGTTGTGAAATTTATGGAATGCAGTGGTCTCTTCCCATTGACTGATTTTTCAACCACTGGCATGACCTGTTTGCTGCAAAATCATAGTCAATCAGGAATTTAAAGAACAGAATAAGTAAACACAGAGTTTCTTGAATTATGAATTAAACATCACAAAATAATGGCTTCATTTAAAATTATAGAGCTTCCACTCCCATCTCTTTCCATACAACAATTGACTAGACAAAATCTAAAAGCATTACACGTGGCTAACAATGCTGCAGACTGGCTTGGCTTGTATTCACATTTTTGCTGCTGTTAATGTGTGATTTTATATTATTCTTTTTTATCAATTAAAAAATGAATAGGATCCTGTGGGAGCTCAGCTCAAGTTTCCCAATCACAAGGTTGGCAGCTCGATCCCCGGCTCCTGCATTTAAATTTTACTGACTACTCCTGCACTTTCGGCTGCAGAAAACATTCAACTACTTTTTAACCTTTTTATATTTTTGCTTATTCAACTTTTTTCAGCTATTTATAATTTTTTTAAATGTTCAACTTTTTGTGCAATTTTGCCTTTCAAATCTATGTACCAGAGATATCTAGATATACCCTCATTTTCCACAAGTGGCAGTGTGGGCTTCAGTGGCATACCATTTAGTGTGGGTGTTTGCTGATCAGAAGGTTGGCAGTTCGATCTCAGGCTTTACTGATTACCTCAATGTTCAGCTGTCAAAATGTTTTTAACCTTTTTACATTATGCTTATTCAACTTTTTTCAACTGTTCATGCTTTTTAAAATGTTCAACTTTTTGCTTTATATGAATAATATATGAATAGCAAAATTTTGTCATTTTGCTATTCATATATTCTGCCATTCTAAGTATTGCTGCAGCATTCACACTGCATTTTCTGCAGGAAATGCATTTTCTAGTGACTCCTTACCCCACCCCCAATCTGTCCATCTTATTGCTGGTTTACATATGGTGTGTGTATGTGATGGTGTAGTATGCATACAATCTCTCTCACGTAGTGTATCATTCTAGTGTGTTTGTCTTTTTCTCATGGTCTCTCTTTATCTGTGGCCAGTAGAAGACATTTTGTTGGACAGTGTACTTGCTCCATGGATTAGATGTCTCATTACTAACATAAATTAGGCATCTGTTTGGTGGTGACTAATTGCCTCATGACTTCTTGTTTTTCAGCACTTGGATGCATACTATTGCTTGCTAACACTTGCTATTCTAATGTTAAAGATCCTTACCAGATAGAGATGGTCCTGAAAATGAACAGAAAATGGCAGTTGTTTTATCACAGTCAGTATTCAGGAATATCAAGTATTCCACCACTACCTCAGAGGCAGAGGATCTCAGTGTGACATTTGGGGGTTATATATTGATTTTTATATGATCTGCACTATTGAAGATTTGTTAGATTTGTTATGATATGGGGAACATTATACAATTTGAAATTTTGATGATTGCAATATCTCTTATAGTAAATGTTGTTTTGTCCTGATCTGTAATTTTGAATTACATTGAAATTAACAATACTGTACATGTCTCTTGGAGAAAACTTTCCTTTCTTGAGGATAACCACTGCTTTTAATGGGTAATTATTATGTCAGAAACTGCTGGGGTACTTCTCTGTATGGGTTGATATTTTCAAGCATGTTGCACTTTTAAGTGCACCCTTATTACTGATTTCATAGTAAGGATTTTGTCTTTGGCAGCTAATTGGAAACGCCTACTATGACCTATGTTTTTTGTGGGTATACAAAGTGTAGTGTGAATATACCTTTTATATATTTTTATTTATATTTATATTTTATTTATATTATCTACAATTTTCCAAAACTTGGGCCACAAGGTGCAGCTAACCATTTAGCAAACAGGGCAATATAGTGCAGTCAGTGTGCTCATCATGTATGGTTGGTTTATTGCAGGAGGAGGTGTGCTGGCAGTTAGTCCAGCAGGAAGCTGCTGTGAAACCGCTTCTAACAAGGGAGTGAACGTATCATTGTCATTGACTATCTGAGATTGGGAAATACAATGACATCTAAATGTGCAGCATCCAGCAGCCCTAGTCTAGATAATGCTCTCAATTATAATCCCAGTTTGATTGCTCATTTTATTGCTTTTCTCACAACATTTTATCACTTTTCGTGTTTGAAGTAATGTTATTTGATTTCACTGAGTGACAAAAAAGCTTTGTGTTTGTCACTTTACTAATGCTACTCATGCCCTGAAATAGGGCATGAGTAGGCAAAGGGAATGCTGGCTCTCAGTAGTGCATGTAAGTAAATATGTGCTCAAAATATTGAATATCTGTCAATATATGAACATGTATAGTAAAGGCTGTAGAGCCAGCCCTGCACGTGTTAGTCTTGAGTATACATATACATACTGTATCTCCTCTAACAGCCCATCCACTTGCTTGGCTTGATGATTCACAATTGACCACACAAAATTTCTGTCACCATTTGTACATGATCAAATGGACAGACAAAACTGCCAACACCTGGGAATGAGAATGGGCTGAGACTGCATGGAGTGGTATTGTGTGCTAATAAGCATAAACCCTGATTCTCCACTGTGGCATACATTTGATAATATTAATTTGAGACTGGCGCTGTGACATCCTTGACCTCCCTAGCATCCCCAGCCTGCCTTTTAAGAACTGTGGTGGTGTATGGTATGAAACAGGTCTTAATTGGCTGGCAGGCTTTATGAAGTTCTCTCTGGGGAGCCCCATTGATTATTAATAGGCAGGCTGCATCAAAGAGCCAACTGACACTCGAGCAGCAACCCTGGAAACACAGAGATCAACAGATACTGTACATCCACAACTTTCTGCGGTCATAGAAAGAGAATTCATAAACCAACAGACAGCATGGAAAAATGAATTGTATGAGAACAAGAGGAAGCAAAAACAGCAAAGACAAGAGAGATCAGTGAGGATGCAGTGTGCAAATGGATTTTGGTGACAGGATTTTGTTCGTCCGAGAGTTTTTTTCCTGCATCCCAACTGTGCCTTGGCCATATACCTTGTGCACAACTTGTTTTAGAAACCTGTCTTATGTGTCTTCTTTGACTCTGTGATTGCTTTTTCTCAGAAATTATCAAAAATGTTGAAGGTAACATTGTTAACTTCATGGTCACTTCACATATGTCTGTGTTCAGATTAGATTTTTGCATATCACTGTTTGCATGTCAAAAGAAGTGTATTTGACCTGTTGTGTGTAAAAGAATGTGGTACCACACAACAGTGTTAAAAATGTCACATCAGCTCCAGTGATGCATTGCCCAAACTTCGTGCAAAATCTTCTCTGACAGAGCGTAGAAATAGCCATGTCCTTGAATATACCCTTTGCAGTATAAGCAAAAAAAGAGATGCAATAGGTTTCCCATAACATTAAAATGTTTCTCTTTGTCAGTTTGTCACATCTCCAGTTCTGGCTGCAGGGTGACAGATTTAAAAGCCATAGTGAAGGTGCTTGCCAAGCAGGATTTCTACCCTGCAAACCAAATCAAGACAAATATTGATATTCTAACTCATAAACAGCGTAACATTATGATTACCCTGCTGTGTGCCTAGGAATGTCACTCTAGTTTTCATGTATGTCAGCTGTGTGCATCTGTATGTGAGAGAGAAAGGAGGGGCTTGCTGTGTCAGCCCATGCGAACTGGATAGAGACAGTGGCTTTGGGATGTGATGCAGCTACTGTAGAGTATTGATTCCAAAAGCTTTTAGCGCATGGCTAATTTTCCATATGGGGCCTCTGCATGTGGCCTTGGGGCTCTGGATGGGTCAGGCACTGTTTTGTTTACACTGAGTGGCTAATCCGTGTGAGTTGGCTGTGTGAGTGTGTGTGTGTGTGTGTGTGTGTGTGAGAGAGAGAGAGAGATTGTGCATGTGTGTTTCTTGACACTTGGTATTGAAGGAGGCTACTGTAATGAAGCATCTACTAATTTATGTTCATGCATGCATATGCACACACAATCTACTATATTTGCAGTCTTGTATGCTTCATATAATGCATTTAAAACAGGCTTGGATTAGATCATAGATCATTAGATCACAGAAAATAAATGTGACTTTAAGTTAATTTGCAGCGTTGGTTAACACATTTCCCAAATTGCTCAAGGTGCAGTATCCCACATGATCAATACCTTTTTCCACCAGTGTTCAGTAAGGTATTTCAAGACCCCAAGGTTCTTGAATTCAAGAGGTGCTATATACTGTGCTTCTTCAAAAATCCTGCTTGGAGTAGAGGATGAACTCTGTCCAGCAGCATCAGCAAAGTGAATTCAGGCTGTTCATCAACTATTTGGTGGTATCCCAACCTTCTATTGGATGAGATAAAAAATGTTGCAGCTTGGTAATGCCCTCTCTCATAAGTTCCTGCTCTTAGGGTGTCAAAACAATTCCACTTTTTATTATGGAACAAGCATTATGTTCTATACAGTGCACACTCTCTCTTCTCTAGAAGATGTTGATCCTGTTACACTTAAAGCTGCCTTGCAGCTTTCCTTGTCAATCAAGTTCAACCTGCCCACTGGACTTGAAGAGGAGAGCTACAGTCATTAATGTCAAGACCAAAGCAAATCCACCAGCTTCCTCTCAGTATCCATCAGAACACTGTTAGGAGTTAACTTGATGATGCCACAGGCAGTGAGCCATCTAGTTAACAATTAGCATCTGCCATTATATGAGAGCTCAGAGAGCAGCCACTTCAGTTTTGACAACCTTGTTTCTAATGCCTCGGTTACACCCTTTCAGTTCCTGGAGAGCCATTCAACTCAACTCAGGTGTACCCTAAACAGCCTTTTCTAATGTCTTTGGAGACCACTCAGTTATTGTGGAAGGGAGCCCTCCTCCAAGTCCCACCCTGCTGTGCCTCCCCCTGATGGTTCATTGGATCAACCCACTCCCTGATAGCATTTTGAAAAGAGCCTTTTCCTGATGCAGGGGGTTGGCACTGCTGCTCCTGCATGCCCTGCCAGAGAGTGAAAGGGGGGGGGGGGGAGAACCTAAAAATCAATACAAATTGCACAGAAAATCTACGAATCTCAGTATCTAATTCTCACCCAGTAATATCATATTCTTCACGCTTACTTAAGTCTAGTGTGGAGTGGATGTCTGGAAAATTGATATTCATCATATTTATCTTATCTTAAATTGAAGAATGGATGTCTGCTCTCTTCTGAGGTCAGCTCTATTAAAAGACAAATCAGCCTGTTATGCCTGGTAACCTAAAAATCCCTTCTAACATACAGGTACTGCAGAACACCCACCAAAAAAGGCAGCTAAAACCACATTCTCCCGTTTTGTTTGATGCTTAGCCTTACCAATGAATTACCTTCAGTATGAGAGAGGAGGGAGGTAGCAAGAGGACAGAATGAATGAAAATGTTTTTTAAGGACAGAGAGATAAAGTGCGTATGTGTGTCTGCATGTGTGTGAATGAATGTGGCCCCGGGTGACTTCAGTTTGTGAGTGGCCATGACATTTGCTTTACCAGGTGTAGAGGAGCGTGAAGCAGACTCTGATGGGGTCTGTGAACAGTTATCACATTTACTCTAGGCCACAGGTTATGTGGCTGGTTTGTCAAAGCTGACTGTACGTAATGCTCTCCCTCCCGTTCTCCCACCCTCTTGCTGGCTCTCCCACCTTCCCCTTCTGTCGTCACCCTCCCTTTTTCTTCCGTGCTCCCTTTCTCTCTGCTTTTTTTTTTCTTGGCCCACTGACTGTCTCAGCCACATCCTCTCCGACCCTCTCTGCTTCATGCTACTTCAGCCACCCTGCGTACCTTTACCTTTCTCCCTCCCCCTGCCCCAGCCTCCTTTTTTTCTCCCAGTGTGGATGTCTAAGAGGGAGCAGTCGGGCTGGCTGATGGCTTGCAGATGTGCTTATGAAGGTCTTCATGTACAGTGTAGCTCTATGGCAAGGACTTTAAGAGCCTAGCGGATGTTTCAGATACATGCATACATTGCACTGGATCCATGCACACACTGCTATGGTCATGAATTATTCACTTTGTTTTCACTGGGCTGAAGCGCAAGGGATGGGGTGAGAGGGGGGTGGGGTGAAAAAGATCTGAGCCGAAGAGAGAAGAGGCAGTAGCTGTTAGCTGAGGCATAGGAGCTAGCCTCCTTATAATTCTAGTCCACTCTCTTAATGTTCCCAAGCCATGGGAGTTAGACAGAGTATCTGGACTGCACTGTTGATCTATAGGTAAACTCATAGATCCCATATGTTTTCAAGTTTGCTCTGTTGCCGACCAAGTGTCTGAAAAGGTAGAGGATATAAGACATTACATTATACACAGTATTAGATGTGCAGGTGAATCTTGTCACAATACAATTATAGAGAAAGATGATAAATGACAGCTTTGCGTTATGATCCAAACCTGGGTATGCTAATGTCACTTTTTCAAGCTGGATTGAAAGTCCAGCGATTCATTAAGTGGTTGAACCTCTCCCAAGTACTGATCATTAATTCAGTTAATGTATTTTTCAGTGGCATAGTGTAGAATTAAATATGTATATGAAAGTGGGTTTACTCCTACACTTCACTGTGGTAAACACAGCATTGTCAGAACAGCTGCAACTTTTCATTGCTAAGTAATCTATTGATTCTTTTTTCATAGATTAATCAAATGGTGCAGAATAGTCACGTCAATCATAGTCAGTCATTTCAAATAGCTTCTTTAGTCTCCCAACCCATTCAATTTTCAAGGATTATCAAACTCAGAAAAGCAATGGTTCCTCACATTTGAGCAGCTGGAAACAGTAAATGTTCAATATTGTTGCTTGACAATGACTGAAACAATTAATTGATGATTAAAATTGTCGCATTTTCTGTCCCACTAATCATTTTAGTTGCCTAGTCATTTCAGCTGTCAGCATTTCACTTCAGCAGTTGTAGAATTACACACTGATCCTTATCCATACACCAGAGTTATATCTCTATCTTAGGGATGGGCATTTTGATTTGATTTTACTTCCTGAAGTCGATTAATCAAAGCAATTTAAGTCAGTTAATCAATTAGTTGTGACGTCATCGTTAAGACGTGCCCTCCACCCAAACCAAAGTAATAATATGTTGTGTCATGTTTTTTGCAGTGTAGTGTACAGATGTACTAACTTTACCTCCCAAGCCCCACTCATCAACAATGCACCTCAGACTAGTGGTTATGTTCTCAGCAGTGTTTCTCATCTGTGCTGCGAGTCTGGAGCTAGTCAAATAAAAATTAGTCAAATTTTTAGATAAAAATTAGTTGATTCTTTAAAAAAAAAAAAAAAAGGGTACGGACTATGCTTACTATTTCAACTAATAGATTAATCGATTATTCGTGCACATCCCTACTCTATCTGAAATATTTTAGATCTTTCAGTAGATCTCTGTGAACTGCACTGGTGAAAATTCAGGTGGATAAAAAGTGTATTTCATATTAAGCCCAAATCTTTGTTCCCTGAGTTTTTTTCTTGCCATTTGTCCAGCCAGATAACTCCTTCCCTGTATCTAGATCTCTTCAAGTGTTGTTACCCACTCAGTTTATCCTTGTATGATGCAAGTAGGATGAAATTTCTCTGTGGCCCTGCCCCAGCTGTCTAGGGGAATCATGATTGCTTATTGGCAAGCCATCTTAGATCCCTTTGCCACATTCCCAGAACGTAATCCTTCCAATTGTGTCATCTGTTATTATTTATCATCTGCTTTATGTATTCAGATAATTCCAGATATCAGTCATTTTGAAAAATTTCTGTTAACGTCAGCAGCCAGAACAGAATTCATACACAATTTACAATTGTGACTGAAACTAGTTGTGTTGTAATTTGTTGGTAATTCACTGTGCCATTTTAAAGTACACAGAGACCTATTTGGCAGTAGTGTAGGGGCACAGAATTGCTTTATAAAATGTGAATATTGAGCTACACTACAAGGTTTTTTGGGAAGAGTTATCAATTTTCCTTGCCCTAAAGACCTGGCAAGCAGAAGTCGCATACGGTAGAGTGATCTGCTAAATCCTCTAATGTATTAGGGCTACCTGCCATGCTCTCTCTCCAGTGCTAATGGGATTACATACTGTGGAGTGTCCAGCAGTGGCAGAGTACTCACATACAATCCTCTATAGTGCAGGGAAATGCACACAGTTCAACCTCTGCTGGGTGCATGTGAGACAGTTTTCAGTGAGAAAAAAAACCTGTGACTGATTTGTGTTTATCTCAAACACGTGCCACCAAATTAGCACTTTGGTGTCTGCTCTGAGACTCCACAAGGTCATTAGCATATAGGCTATCAGCAGGATTTACTTTTAAACTCTTTTCTTGGAGAAGCTCTCTGCAGGAATCAGAGGCTTTTCTGATATAATGAGGTAATATTTTGGCTAAAAGTATCATCACAGGAAATCCAGTGAGACACACTGAAGCTTCACAAGAGGAATCACAACAAACCGAAGAAACTTTTCTGTCTCACTCATTTGTCTCTTCAGTCACATTATACCATTTGTCAACTTGTAGCGTGTAGCTAGAATAGCTATTCTTTGTTTGTATTTCTGGGTCTTGATATCAGAAGCCACCATGTCATCTCTTGGCCAACTTTTTCAATACTATTCGGATGTCTGAAGATTGGTGGAGCTAATGTGATGATGGCCTTTAATCTTGGTCTCTCCGTTAACCTGACACTTAACTTTATGAGATACAAATATGTATGTGAATTTTGTAATCAATCAGGACTTCACTGTCTTCATAAATGCCCTGTGCACAAAGCAGAGGAATGCTGAATGTTGATTAATGTCTGTAAATATTCCTGCAGCCTGTATTTTTGTGGGTGTCCCTTTATATGAACATTTCTGGGCATATATTCCTGTATGTGTGTGTCAGCTCAAGGGCCTGCATTATAATGTGTAACAGCAGCCCCAGAGCTTTCATCACTTGTATTCTCCCTGAAGTGCTTGCTTTAAATTCTACCCTGTAAGAAAATACTGGCTTGGTCAATGTAAACAGTGATGGCACTGAGAACACAATGAAGCATAGCACTGACTTAAGCTTACAATTAATAATTTACAGACCTGCCACAAATGTTTCATGGTACGCTTTCCTTGCATGAAAAGCTCGCTTGTTCAAATAGTGGGATGGCAATATTCAAACCTTAAAGTATTTGTCTTACATACCACACAGAGGTCATGTACTCATCTCCTCTGATAAGCACTTCCACTGTTATCTTGAGTTCTGACTTCAATCGAATATGACAGCACGAACCCAAGAGGCCAATAACTTGAGCCTGTTTGTCGGACAACATTAAAACAATGTTGCCTATGAAATTGTTTTTGGATTCCTGTTTTACACTTAGATCAAGGTCAAATTAACATTATTTGTTTAGCCCTTAATCACAGTTCTACGCTCATGGCTTCACAGGGACTACACGATGAAACCAGAAACTAAAAAAATCCCCCTTATGAGAATGAAGCAGCTTCCTCTGTCTTTGACTCACTGTGTTTACCATGGAACCATTTGATCAGCAACATACACACACACACACACACACACACACACACACACTCACTCACACTCACACTCACACATACACAGATAGATAAAGTGAAGCATGAAGGCCAAATCCTGCCCCAACATTGATCTGAACAAGCAGTGCTCCCCGATGCTGCCCTTACGTCACCACAGTGTCAGCACACTAGAGCAAAAGCAACAGTGTGTGACAGCAGCAGTGTCACATTACGAACATTACAGCATATGCAGAGTTCATTATCACTTGTTACTGGAGAAGTTCCTTCACATTTGGTGAATTGTGGATCTCAAAAAATGTGTACAATCAAAGTAATGTAAAAATGTCAGTAAATTTGTATCAGCAGTCTCCTTAGTTAGATATTAGTACTGCTATTAACATTATTCAAACTCACTTACAGTTAATACTAAAGATCCAAATATTTTTATACAAATGTTGATTAATCTTCTCCCTCAATTCTGCTATTTGTCATCATTTGTTTTTCTTTTATCTATTTTGTTCTATTTAAAAATGAAATGTTTCCTTTTTTGCTAATTGCATTTGGATTAGCTTTTGTGCAAATCACAGATTAGAGTTAAATACTTTTACACTATTCTATGAATAGTGCTTTATCTTTGCATCTTTTCTCAGTTTTCTATTCAAGTTCCCTTGGTACTAATCTTCTCTTTGTGTTTTTACCCTCCATCTCTCTGTAATCTCCCATTACCTCCTCCTCTTTGCCCATTCCCTCTCTGCCACCCTCCTTCCCTGCCTCTCTCTCCCTCCCTCTTCTCTCTCCCAGGCGAATGATGCACGCTGCAAGCCGTGTGTGTGTGTAGTGTGAGCGAGAGTCATCGGCGTGTGTGTGTATGCTTGTCTCTGTGTGCGTGTGTGAGTGTGTGTGTGTGTGTGGAGAGAGAGAGAGAGACATAGACCGAGCCCCTAACACGGAGCATGCCTCTGCGTCCGGCAGCCGGCAAACATGAGCCACCCAGCCCTCCACGGCAGGACCAGCAGCAGCAGCAGCACCACACACACACACACTCACACACACTCACACACCCTTACACACACGCAGCAAACGGCAGCCAGGGGGCCAGCACTGACAGCGGCAGCTCCCGGGAAGAGGACAGCGGCGTTCCTGATCCTGTCGGTGTTCTGGCTTTCCGTCCCGGTGCACAGCGGAGCCACAGTGCAAGAGCACCCATGGAGGAGCCGACAGGCAACACCGTGGTCATCCGCATTGGTATCCCAGACCTACAACAGACGGTAAGAGCTCATTCTGTAGCCACTGCTGGAGAGAGGATAAAAGAGAGGGAAGCTGCCTCTCCCCCTGCCTCTCTGACTGGGTGCTTTCTACCTCTCTTCTGTCTGCTTTATAGCTTTTGCTTTATTTCTTCCAACATCTTCGTTTTCTCTGCTTTTTCTCTTTCTTTACCATCTTTTTTTCATCCCATCCCTCTTCTTTCTCTTTTCCCTCTCTTTTTGTTTTTGGTATGCACACTTCGTGGCTGTATTTGCTTGCTGGCTTCTGGAGGTTCCACTCCCCCCCCTCCCTTTGCCTATTCCACTGATGTCTCGCTAATAAATCTACCTCTTCATTAACTGGGCTTCAGCTGACTTTGACAACTGGCCACTTAGGGTGAGAGCGGGAGGGGGGAGAGAGAGAGAGAGAGAGAGAGAGAGAGAGAAAAGGCATCAGGGATAAAGAAGGCTTTGAGAGGCATTGTAAATCCACAGGAAGACACAAGGTAGAGAATCAAGATAGTTATACCTTAACTGTGAAACTTTACCTCATCCTCTGTCACACTGCTGTTGCTCTTTGCAGAGACAGAGATCCAGTCCTGCATTCCTCTTACTAAAATCTTTACCCAGCAGTTTCCCCTGAAGATGTAGCCCATGTCTTTTTTAGTATTGCATCCACTGAAAAAATGCAGAACCATTAGACTGTGACATTGATTCTTTCTTTCATTTATTTTCCCATTTTCAGTGGAAAGTATGTGCTGTCCCTCTCTTCACCAAATCACTATGACCATACTGAAGTGTGTCCGTCAGTTAGCTGCAGAAGGTGCTATTCAACAGGGCAAAGGTTTCATTTCATTCATTTTTCAGGCTCTGCTATTGTACTTCATGTTGATAGCTGCAGCTATCCTGTTGTGTTTCAGTAATTGTTTGGGGAATACAACAGCCATTCTTAATGAATTGTTCTCTTTTTGTTTTCTTTTGGTTATACCTGTTTAAGTACTTAATTCCTCTCTGTTAAGTAAGGACAGTAATCCCCTTAAAATGTCCTTTACAAGTCACGACTTAAAATTATCTTGAGCAGAAAGTGATGGCCTGGAACTGCACATAAATGCAGAGAAGAAAATATTTTACCCATCATTGACTGGCGAATGAAATGAAGTGTTATCAATTCAACATATCTCTAACCCCATGTACGCTCCCTCTATTTATCCTTGCTGTCTTTCGCTGACAGTAGCACACATAAGATCATACCATTAGAGAGACACCATGTGACATTTTCTATATAACAAAACAGAATTAAGCTTTTCATTACTAATGTGCCTCTGTGTCAACTCACCCCTCCCCTTCTGCTCTCACATCTCCACTAGAGACATCCTCTGCTAACAGTATAGCAAAATGCAGTTTAAACCTTTACAGCCAGTCACTGCATACTCATGCTAAGGTGCTCAGTTGGCTTTCTGCAGGTGGTTTAGTTTGAGTGTACTTTTAAGTCTTTCTCCAGACACTGATGGTAAAGGCAAGAGGCTGTTTTTGTGTTTGTTATTGTTGATTACCTCATTGTTGTTGGCTACTTGGCTGAAATGACCCATTGTATCTTAGTGAGGCCCCGGCGCTGCATGCCAGGAATAAAGACAGGAAATAAAAGGAGAGCAGTTGAAAAGAAAGCAGAGAATTCCCCAAAGGTGGTGCACAATCACTGTCTGTGAACAAAAACGGTTTTCAGTCAAGCTCGCACACTTTCTCTCTTGGACACACACACACACACACACACACACACACACACACACACACACACACATGCTTGTATCATATAGACACACACACACTTGCACAGTATACATGAGCAAAGAAACAGGCCCAAACATGCTCTTACATGGATGCACAGTTGTGAGCATGTATATATGTACACACACATGCGCACATGCTAATAAGTCGTAATCCCATTACCATGGGACTTCCCTTAATGTTCTTATGTAATGTAAAGATGCTTTCATCAGATCATTAGTTTCACTTTCAAGAAACCACATTTAGTCAGATATATGGACAAACAGGCAAGAACATATACAGCTTGACATAATGATAGATGGAAAGACAAACAGAGAGAGAGCCTCAAAGTCTGACAGACAAACAGAAACAGATGACAGATGGCCAACTCTGACAGTTTGAATCTTTTATGGAGCAGTCAGAAGTGACTTGTGTGTACTCTGAGTGAGCAGGAGATTACACTAGAATAGTCCGCCTGAAGTAGGATTACACATCTCCTGCTGTGTTTCAAGCCTGGATCAGGAGAATGAAGCACCATGCAAAGATCACACCAGGCAACACTTTTCCTTTTCTGCAGGAGAGAAGGGAGGAGTGATGGCTCATGTGGGGTAAAGCCAGTGGCTAAAATGGCTTAGTCCTCACATTTCCTTTTTCAGTGCCTGGCTGATTATCTCAATGTGCCAATATTTTTGCTATCTAACTGGTCTGAAGTATTGGTATTATGTTTTTATGCTGAATTTCTATTCTTAGAGGTGAACTGATGTACATGATGTTTAGGAGAAATGTATGACATCAGTGTAAAGGAGAGCTCAAAGATAAAACCCAGCCCTTGTTAAATGTGTTCTTACAAGTATTTGATGAGGTGGTGAAGTTTGTCAATTCTACTTTAAGGCTCACTTTGTGAGGCATATCTGAAATTAATAATGTGGAAATGGGATGGATTTGGTCATGATTCAGTCCATGATTTAGACTAAGTAAACTCCATTATTACATAAGTGTTGCCCAATCCTCAGTGCAACTTTAACAAAGTGCTGCGTCTTGGCAGTAGGAGGCCGTAAAGTTGCATTAGCAGTTGATACTACCATTTGTTCAGTGAGACTGTTGGGCAGATTATTTGCAAAGATTGTCTGTTTTCAGATCATGGGTATCATTTGTCATTTATCATATCCAACTCCACCAAAACTCTATTTCTATGATTGGAGCAAAAAAGAGACAGATTCCCAATACTGCTAATGGGTGTCATTCATCTCTCAAGAGGAGAAGGAGACACTGACATAAATAGTCTGTTGCACTACCTACATTCATCTTTATTCTCCATTTGCTTCTCTTGTTCCCTCTTTTTGTTCTTTCTCCCTTTATTCATTCACAGAAGGTAATTTCTGTCAGAGCTATAACAATGTGATGATGGTTATTCTACAAAAAAAAAAAACTTCCGATGGAAATGGAAAAAAAAATCTTATCAGGCCAGTATGTGCTTTCCTCGTGTCTTGGTACTGTACCATACATAGACTTATGAGTTTGAGGGTTCTCTAATATTTTATTTTCATGGTTATTTTCAGGAACTATTTTGCCAATGTACTCATGGATGCATCATGTTTCATTCAGGACATTGGCCTTGGCACTTACTAAGCCCTTCTTGCTAGCTGGCATACAGTCTCTGGATGCTGGCATTTGGATGAAACTCTTCGCGTATTGTGACAAGTTGTCTGTAGTAATGAGAATATTTTCAATATTACTGATGCTTAAATGACCTTTGTTTAGTCAACTACCCAACTAGTCTCACTTCTCATTTGTGTTAAAACTTGTGTTTCAACAATGGGTTAGTTAAAAATTTCTGTCCCCTGGTTTCTTGGTCCTGACCATCACCTTCCAGTGAATATCTGATGACCGGCAGGGCTAATGTGATGGCCCTGAATCTTGTTCTTGTCACTGAGCTACTTAACTGTAAAGGTGTTGGGGTCACTTGGTATCTCAGGTTCTCATAGCAATTCTGTTTCCAAGTCCTCCAGTATTCCTTTCTTTCTTATAATACTATCTGCCCACACTGTCAGTCTGAGTAACATTACAATGTTGCTGATGTAGTTCTAGATAAGGTGGATCAGTATGCCAGTTGACTACAGTTTCATGTAGCCAATCCATGTTCAACATTGTTCCACCATGCCAAGTAGAGTGGGAGCCTGCTGTTACTAACTGGTTCATTTGTTCTGCTGGTAGGGCTGACCCCATTTGGTCGATAGATTGGTTGGTTGATATGGATGTGCACAACCAAGAATTTAGTGGCATGTAGTTCCTTTTTCTAGGTACTACATGCTTGATCCTGTGCTCTTTTAACTAAATTTTTGTGTACAGGATTGTCACCATATAATGTTTGAGTTGAGACAAGAATTATGAACATGTTTTCTTTAAATGTTTACAAGTAAAAGCCTTTACATCTTGTATAAATGTGTTAAATTCTCTGGAAATACAATAGGGAAACTCCTCATAGATAAAATAACCATATGAGAATGGGAATGTCTGTTTTTGGCTGATTTAGTAAACTGAATATCTGACAAATCAAGGTACTTCATCACATTAATGCATAACGTGTAAATATTGTCTTTTGAATCAAGGAAGAACAGGATTTGGTTGTAGATACTTTCACCTCTCATCCAAGAGGCTTCTTCAGTTCTGACTGACTGACTGGTGGGAGACCCCTGTTTTTAACCTCCTCAAGTCCATTTGCCCTCGATTCATCCCCTCTTGGACCATGATCTGGATGACTGAGAATCTTCACAGACATATATTGTAATAAACTAGCAATATGAAAGGGACCGCTTCCTCAATAGAAAGAGTAGAGCAAAATCTACACCAGCAGACAGTTTCCTATCATTTCACAGTATATATTGCCATAATGCTGCCGGCTAGTTATTCTTTTTAAAGTGAAACCATGTGGGCACAGTGATGATCCAGCCATCAAAGAGCTGGAAGGAGTATTCTCCTATCATATTCTCATTTAAGGCTTACTATCATATCAGCCTACAGTAAATATGATAGTTATTTGATTGGTTAATTATTGTGTTTTCTACCTCTCCCCATCTCTTGAGTTGTAATAAACACTGCGGGTGTCAGGGCTCTTCATGGCAGCAGTCACTCATCTGTCAGTAAATGGTTTCTATTATGCTGTAGGAAATTCTCAACACATTGACTCAAATACTTCATTGAATCAATACGTTTTTTAAATTAAATAAGCTAGAGAAAGCTGACATTTCATTTGATGTGTTATATGAAAACATTATATTTTAAAATTAAACCTAAAACATGACAGAGACAAATAGCAATCACACTTTGATAACAGGGGCTTTTAATCGAATGGTTAGTAATCCAAACTGCACTTGGTCCAAAGAAATTAATATGAAACCACTCTCTTGTCTTTTATTACATAGCTTTTAAACTACGATGGATAATAATGAACGTATTTAGGAAATGTCATGCACTAGTAAAAGTGAAATAAAATTGCATGCATTAGGAAAATCAAAACATCGCTGCTGAGGCTGCAGTGTTAATTTATCAGGCAGACTGAGACTTCTTAGCTAAATTAGTATGCAGATATGACTTTTTTCCCTAACACCCTCCTTGGTTGAGGACAGTTACAGATACTAGACACTGTCCAGTGCTGTTAGTTTCTTTAAGGAGCAGGTGTGAATCAACTCAAGCCATCATGGTATCTGATTCTCCATGGGCCTATTGAGCGTGTGCTACTGTGATGGTGACTGGCTCCTGCTCTGGGAGAGTGTAATGGTCTACCTTTAGATCTGTTACTCACTGAGCATTGGTGGTATGAAATTATTGTTTTTACCATGTGAGCTTCCAGTGCTGGTCAATTTCAGCTCTTGCTGAGTCTTGCCATAATACTGCACTGCAGCTGGTTTTGCACTGTAGACTGTTCTTTGGAGATCAGAGCATTTTTTGTTTTGGCTTGTGCTTCTGTTCTGTGTTTCTTTAGCCTGGCTGCCAGCATTGTCAACCTTTGTTCTGCAGTCTGCAAGGGCCTCAGTTATGGGCCTCCCATATGTAACCAAGACCTAATCTTGATTTTTCACCATCAGTTTTCCAAGGAGGACACTGGTTAAACCTTACATTCCTGTGCTTGTGGCGCACAAATGAATTATTCTCAGGTATGGTGGTATCAGTGATTGTGACATCTCCTCAGTACCAATCATTTTTCTTGTTGTGATAACATCTTTATTTTTCCCATTTTAGAGTGTTCAGTCATTCGTGTTGAGTTTGATATGTAGATAATGGTCTATCCATATCCCCTGTCACTGGGCTTTCTGTCACAGCATTTCAGCAGATTTTGGTTTTCCTACTGATGTCTATGAAGCTTTTTTCTAGTAACTTCTTACATTAGACTGTTCTGGTTCTCTAGCATCTGATAAGGACCTTGTGTATTTGTTAATAAATCTGTCCTTGTACCCTTTGCCTTTTGTTCTTCCATACGTGAATGTGCAGTATGTATGTTGGTATTTATGTGCTCCTCTCTCTTGCCTCCCTTTCCACTGTCTTTCATCCATATGTCATGTCTCTTTCCCTGCTTCTGCCTTCAGTCTTACACACAACAGTAGTTTGACAGTTCCTCCAAATACACTCGCACACACGGATTGACATATGCAATGTTGTATCTGTGATTGGTGGGCACCTCTCTGGAAAGCCTCTCACGTCTCGGTGTTGCTATTTTTAGCTTCATTCACAGTGGCAACATGGGCACAAGACGTGGCTAGCATATTCCTACCTCCATCTGCCCGCAACACCCATCAAGGGAAAGAGTGAGAGATGGCAAGAGATTTGACCCAGTGTATCACCCCTTCCCCTTATTCCCATCACATTTCCCATTCATCCCTCTTTTTCCTTAGGTCTCCCTCCATCTGTCCATCAGGTCCTGCCCAAAGAGAGTAGAGATAGAGGTAGTAGAGGTATAAAGTAGAAATGGAGGAAAGGTTGGAAACAAGAGTAGTGTAATTTTCTGAGAGCATGGTTTGCAAAGCAGTAGCAAATTCCATATGCTGGTACAGGTTAGTATTTTCTTTAGTACATATATTAATGTGTCTTATACAAATACTTTTGAATGTGATGTAACAAAAGAATAGATGCCATTTTGGGGACAGTGCATTTGGATACTAATCAATTGAATGATAAAACAATTAATGTTTGCTAGAGGATAGGCAATTCTCATTTAACTCTGTGATTGGTTTATTGATTTGCTCACCTTTTGGGTTAACTCTGTTAAATAGCTTCTACTTTTTTGCCTTTTTTTCTTTTCCTTTCCAATATTCTTTTCTTCTCTGTTGTTTTTCTTTCTTTATTTCTCTCTGAGTCTAGTCTGAGAGAAGTTGGGGAGTCGAGGCAAACATTAATATTAGCCCAGCGAGACTGAGCTTTTGTTACAAGTCTGGTCAAGATATTCATTGTGTTTGTGCAGGGGGGAACGCCTCTCTCCATTGTAACATTATATCTATAACCAGAAGGGAGAGGACACTAGATTTTAAGTTGTATTTCTTTTTTTAGGCTTTGGACAGCTTGTGTGGCTGCCACTAAGGGATGAAATCATCCAATTAAGTAGTGTTTTATGAGACTTCAGCTGTCGCTCACTCTCTGTACAGTTGAGCTGAAACTCTACTTACAGTGGCAAGCACTCTCTAAGAGCCTTTGTGCTCTCTGCCTTCCTGCCAATGGGAAAAGGAGACCCCCTGGCATTTTACACACTTCCAATAAACTGCACTACAATAGTGCTCTGCTACATTCTTCTGAACTGCAGGGAAGAACAGTCTCTATTATCTTTATTTAAATTAGTCTCTTAGCAGTAGTTCACAGGTAAGCTACAAATGTAGAATGTCTTTGTATTTCACTCTTGCCCTCTTATTGTGGTCAAATATAAAAATAACTACAACTTAATTGCTTTTGGTTGTAGCTACAACCTTACAGCAAGCTACAAATTACCTGTCATCATTGGAATCCACATCTATGATCTTAGACATGTTCATGTTCAAGTTCTCCTCTCTAAGGGTGGGTTGTGATGTAGTTTTGACATAGTGCTACACTTTTCCTGAGGTGTTGTGCATAATGTTTTCATTCCCACTGGAGCTGCCCTCTTCTCCATCTTAACTTGATGTGGTCACATGGATGCATATTGTGCACTCAGAGGTTGTAGTTAGTCATGCGTTATAGAATACTTAATACTTAACCGCGAAAGTAGAAATTATTATTCCTAAATATCTCAAACTATTATTCCAAGAACCCAAAATAGTTTCAGCTTTATTTAAGCTGTCTTATGAACTTCATAAATTGCTGAAAAATTGGCTCTTACCAGCAGTAACAACAAACATACACTACATACACTGTATTTCTTTATAAAGCTATTTGATATGTGTTGGGGTTTGATATATATATCCATATGTTTGTGTGTCTTTGTCTTTATGAGTGTTCATATCTCCCTGGTGACTGACATAAACTGTAGATCTTGTTGGCATATTCAGTCTCTCCTGTCAACAGTAATGGAGAAGAGAACTTGAATCGATATTTGCGGTGTGTGCTGGTGTGTGTCTGTGCCTGTTTATGCATGCGTAAAAACACAGTGTCTAAGTACAGGGAGGTAGAAGGCTGGGAAGAAATAACCTGCCTTTAACTTCTGACATATATTGAATATATTTAATCAAGCTGTGTGTATGTTTGTGTGTCACTAATACACCTATGCATGCGTCTTATTGTAGCTTCTGTAGCATTTTCCTTATGACTCCAGTTCTCACTAGGGGTCACTGATGAAGTAAATCTCCAGGCAGAAAACAATTTACCAACAGAAAAGCAGCTTGTATCACGTTGTTTGTAGTCAGCCTACTACTATATAGGATATTGTGTTCATGTGCATATCTGCAGGCAGATTTGTGTGTGCACATGTTCAGTAATTATAGGTGAGATTGATTATTCAAGTGGCCCCTGTGGCCAGTGTGGGTAATGGCTGAGTAATCACACCTGTGTGCGATACATTTAAATGTGTCATGACTTTGTGCCACATGGGTGAATATTTCACTATAACTCAGTGTGTGAAGCAGTGAAACGAATTTAAATGTTCACTACAATGCAAAATGATTGGTAACAGCATAATCTCAGCCATACACTCAACTGCCAGTTTATTAGACCCAGGTAAAAGTACTGCAGCCTAGTGCAATATTCTTGCAAAAGATCCTGCCTTCATAAAGATTATAATGTTCATTTTGTTTTGACACTGTTTCAGAGAGGTGGTGGAACAACTTTACAATTATTTTGAAGACTGTAGTTTGTGGTGCTGTTGTGTTATCCTAAGACATATTGTAATGTTTGGTCTAGCCTTATTGGTATAAATGGGTTGGACAGAATATGAATGTAGGCAGCCCTTCCAGTATGGTATTCAGTTCTGTACTTTTACTTGTATCACCTGGTCAAAACAAAACTTAGTTAGATTTCTGATTTTAAAGAACAGAAGAGACTATTAAAAGAGAATTCCAGTGGAAATGCACTGCATAGAAAATCCATACAGCTTCTGATGGACAGATATCCAGGGTGATATCAAAACAATGATGTACCTGACATGTGGAAAAGACAGGTTGGCAGTGACATTTAAAAAAGAACTTAAAGTCGATGAAAAGCACACATTGGCTATTGGCAGGTAGTGTGTCAGCATCATGACATGGGTTTAGGTACATATTGTCATGTCTGAGCTTTTTCAGATGACTCTGGGCTTGGACAACAGTGAATAGGTGACACAATCTGAGCTTTTTCTGCCTCGTGACAGGACCTCATATGGTCAGTCAATATCAATCTTCAGTTTAAAAAGAGAAAGAAGATGAAAGATGAAAAAACAGAGGAGTTTGAGCATGGTTAAAGTACCCTGGTGGCAAAAAGACAAACAGTAGCAGAAATTTGTAATGTTTATTTGATGCCTTCTACCTTGCCTTTAGTCCAAACTCTCTTTCTAATATTCTTTAAATCCAATATTGTCTAAATGTTAAATTTGAGCACTTATTTTGTAGCTTAGTTATTTACATTCACTGTCTGTCAGGTCTGGGCTGTTATTAAGCATACTATTTTAGTCATACAGTTTTTAATTGACTGGTAAGTTTACTTTAGAAAATGGGCTGTGTGAACAAATAATGATTTTGCCTTTGGAAATAGAAGAAGGATTATAAATCAAATGAACTGTGGCATTGCTAAACAAAGGGGCAGATATAGTGACGAGTGTTGTCACACGCAATAGTGGTTGAAGAAATTGATATGCTCTAAAAGCTTTAACCAACAACCCTATTGGCCAGTTTGAAAATTTCAGCAAGTTTCCTTGGCAACCAGCTAGGGTGCACTGCTCCTTGGCACACCCTGAGAGTAACTGGCTGATGATATGCAAATTTAAGGAAACAGAAGCTAAAGTGAAAAAAAAAGAAAGGCTGAGAGGCAGGATAAATCTGTCCTGTGAAACGAAAACATTTCTGTCGTGAAAATCTGTTTAAAATGTATAGTGTCAGTTTACAGTGTGTTTACTGACTGCAGACAGTATTGTGCTGCACCTGTCTGATGTGGTTGTTAAGATGCAGGATACTTCTCTGTGTCGTGCTGCTGTGGTCCTACACGGGAGGATGCAGAGAAATAAAGTGTACATTTAAAATGCAGTGTGTGTAAGACAGACTGAGGCAGACAGAAAGTTTGGCACAAAGAAAGTGGCAGAAAGAGCTGCTGAAAAATATCTCTGTAGCAGCACCTGTTTCTAAGTACTGTGTGTTTGTTGGTGTGTGTGTGTGTCATATACTGTGTAGCATGTGTGCATTTTGATGGTCACAGAGGTTTCCCATTCTCAATTCTCTTCCATTAGTGTCTCAAGTCTTATGTAAACAGTTTTGGTTAAGGATAGAGTATGTTCTTGCCAGTGCCACTGCAAGAACTGAAACCTTTTAGTTCCACCTATAGTTGTGATTCCTTGTGTAATGAGTTAACAAATGATAGTCATTACAGCACATTCAGGTGGAGAACTACCAGATTCAGAGATCAGAGTTCAAAAAACTTTTTTGCGGTCACCCTGTGCAAGTGAGGGAGAGTTTGCAGTACAAACAAGGCCAAATTCTGAATTTGAAGTGGCTGCCAGTGGCCACTGACCAGTGATTACAGCCGACTAGCTCTTTACAGATTCAGGTCCAGGGTTCTCTGCAGATGAAAGATAAGGTTCCTCTGAGTCTAAGCATTTAAGGTTGCTCAATTTGAAGCTTTTAGAACTACACATCTATAATCCCTCCCTCTCCTCCTGGCTCACACACTCACTAATACACTCCCTCTGTTGCTCTCTCTGGTGCCCTATACACATAAACCTATTAACCACAACATTAGCATTAATATTTCTTTGTCTTTATATATATAATGTGTATATATCTATATAGATAGGTAGATAGATACTTTGTAATTCTATTGTATATATTCACCATTAAGCCACAGCATCATAAGCAGTAACTGATTTTAATGTTGTGGCTGATGAATGTACTGCCATAGTAGTACTCTCTCCCTCTCTCTTTCTCTCTCTCTCTTCCTCTCTCTTCTCCTCAGTGATGCCAAAGGAAGTCCAAAAAATCCTTGGCTGTCTAAAATCGCATCCCTTGTTCACTGATAAACTATTCCTTATACAATGGACACTCAATAGTTTCCTCAGTATGAGCAGTAAATTGAGATTTCAGACATTGGCTTATCATTATTTTCCATCATCACTGACAGCTGTTGAGTTGCAGACCTGTAATTTTGGCATCTGTAAAATATGATACGTTGCATTGTGACACTACTGTATGGGGCACTTTATAGTGGATACATTTAAACACAGAATTCAGACTCAAGAGAAATGATAGACCATAAATGATGTTCTCTATATAATAAAAAAAAAGGGAGTGATTTCAGACACAACCAGTTTGCCCTGGAATCTTTATCATGATAACCGGGAGTTGTTTTATTAAAAAGATTTAACATTTGCTTCAAGGAAATACTATAAACTCCAGTCTGTAACTAGGTCTGGCGTTTGCTGGTGTGATGCCATGACCCATCAAAAGTACTCATGGTAAACTGTTGAGATCTGGAACTAACCCACTATATATTTATATGCAAAAGAGAACATAAAAACTCTTATAGGACTTTGTTACAGATGTCATAATATTTGTTACTCAAAACATTAATTATTGACAATCTCTGATATCAGCAGGCTCTGAAATGGAACCAGGCTAACCTTGGCCACATGACCAACCTTGGCACACATTTTTGTAGAGTTGCAGTAGTTTTTGCTGTCTTTGTAGATAATAATTTCTTTGTTAGTCATTGTGCGCTATCTTGTAAGATAAAATAGGCATTAAAACCACTTTTTGTCACTGAGATTTATGTTTTGCTGCTGCTACAGCACTAGCATAGATTACCCACACACACCCCTTTGCTTTCTGCCCTGCTTTTCTTGACAACATGCCGCTTCAACACAAATTAAACTCAACTATTCGTATCAAATGGACAGCATGAATTACGCGCCATTGTCCATAATTAGGGAAAGTCCAGCCTCAGCATTTTCTGTGTGAATAGAGTGTGTAGTGTGTGTTCACACGGTGTCTTTCAAGGTGTCTGAATCTTGATGGTAGCCCATTAATCCGAGTTAATTGAATCAATGCTGTTTTCCCCTCCTTGTCTCAGGGGTGTAGGATGATAATAGTTCACATGTAAACCCTTGGGTAATGTGTTCATTCTATGCTATGGGATTTTGACATGGACTAAAGATACCTCTGTGTATATACCCACAGTTGGCCTCCTATGGCCTGTAAGGCTTAAAATTAAATAAAGAGGCTTGTTATTTAATCGATAATATCCCATATCAAACAGATTGTGTTAAAAGTGAGCTCAGCTGTAGTATGTGATTACCAAAAGGGGTCAGACTGTATAGCAAATGTGTGTGGATGGTGCCTGTGATAGACGCATATGAAAACAGGCTGTGTTTATATTAGTTTGTCTGTAGCCAGATGTGTCCTCATGACATGTTCACTTGTAACAGCAATGTTTCATGGTTGACTTGGTGCACGCAGTGATGGGAGGATGAGACATAGATGGCTGTTGTTAGCGACATAGGTGTCTGAACATATTTCACTGATGCCCAAAGGATGCTTACAGGAATATTTTATTTATAATAGATAAGCAGATTTTTTTAAGACACCAAATTCAGTGTTCTTTGACAATAATGTGGAATTCATTTTGTCTGAGTCCAAGGCCCTGTGTAAAAACAAACAAACAAACAAACAAAAAATCTATATGACATGATGTATGTGACATATAAATTGTCAAAGTTGTGTTAACAAAAAAGTAGTTCTTGCTTTTTCAGTACTTGGCTTCAGAAAATGAGATTGAAAGATTTGGCCATGATCCATTTCTCAGCTGTGAAGCATACAGCTTACAAGCGTAAACGGAGAGGAAAAAACCTGCTTAAGATATTGGCATACTGCACTTCAGTGACTGTGTCTGCACTCAACACACCAGTGAACGTCTAACAAACCTGAGTTTGGGGCGGTGTAATTAAAAAATTACACTGCCCCAAACTCTGTGTGACTGATTTCTATTCCCCATTCTAATTTGTTACTTCATATAAGATACTCAGTTTGCAAGACAGTGACTGTTTTCGTACCTCACACACTTGTTGTGACAGATTTAATCAGCACAACCTCAAGGTTAAGGAAGTTGTTCTCTGCTCAACAAACTAATGGCCAAGTTCATTCCACTTAAACATTTATATTGTTAAAGAAAATACCTCAGCAAAATTCAGATGAAACTCTCTAAGTCACATTGAAAATACCATTCACTTTGCTCATTAAAGGTTTTAGTCACAGCACAGAATATTAAGAAATACTCCCCTAATGATAGCATGAGTATTGATTACTGTTGTTACTGATGAATATGCCTCTCAGTTCTTTGTTGTGTGTGCACTGCAGTGACACATCTCTCCAAAGTGAAATTGCATGTCAGGTCCCCTGTATTACAGTGACTGTAATGTGTAGCCTGATGCCGCTGATGTTATGTTTAATATCACATGGTGTTTGTTTTCTTCTACACCCTGCTACTCCTCTGACAAGAGTGTAAGATGAGCTCTCTCTGGCTTTAAGTTTCTGAAATTTCATCTAGTTGATTTCTGTCAGCCAACATTGATTAAAGCTGTGGCACAGGTAGTGCAGGTAGAAACAGGCTAGGGTTGTGGATACAGAGAGGGTTATATTTGGACGGTTTTTGAAAATACTGTTTATCTAACATCTTTGTCAGTACCACACTGAGATAAGCATACTGTAGACATAAAGAGACAGAAGCAGAGATAAACAGACTCAGTAAGGGAGAGATACAAAGAGACAGGGAGCAAGTCATTCACACGTCAGGCACTAACATGTGCTACCTCTTTCTGCTCATCTATTATAAATTGTTGCTTTAACTGTGCTATAAAATATGGAGGGCTGAAAGATGTCAGTGTATTAGTTTATATCCCAGTGCTGAGTCTACTCCTACAGATCCTGAGATTGAGACAAACATATGCATCTGTTCCCACTCTGGACTCTGGCCAAACAGAAGGATACCCAAAGAGCAGAGAGCCAGAGGAGGATACGAGGATAAGACAGAGGCAGTTCATTTTGTCTGTCTGTCAGATGTGCCTAAGCTTGTGCATAGTTGATTGGAAGCACAATAAGCAAATGTATTACTGTATATACAGTAGAAATATCTTGTTAAACCTATTGAATGTATGGTCCTGTTTACAAAGAAACAAACACATGTTAGCTATACTAGTGAACTGTATTATCTCTTTAGGGCATTGGTTAGGACTCTTAGCTCACCCCACATCCAACAGGAGGCTCAGCACTGTTAATTAGTGCATATGTCATCTGGGCAGCGACAGCCAGAGGTCTTGGGAGATGGAAACAGGGCTGTGTGAGAGTCATTACACTCAATCATCTCAGCACTCCTCGCTTCTTTCACTTCACTTCACCACTACGTTTCACTCTCCTTTCTCTTCTCTGTTGATGCATCACTTCTTGCTAAAAGGCAACAACAATGCCCTGTCTCTTTCCATTGTGACTGGATGCCATCTGTGCCTTTAGAGATACTATAGTCATGTCCTGCCCCATGCATCATCCTTGCTTGCATAATCCCAGACAAACACACACAAACAATACATCTTAATTAGTAAGGCACTTTTGGGACATGTTCTGAATTCAGATGTGGAATTATGTAATGTGTGTTTGTGTTCATCTCCACTTAGTCGACCTGTTTGCTCTAACTTGAACTTGTGTTCATACTGGCTTGTGTTTTTTTTATTTCCCACTCATACAAAACAACCCATAGCTTTAGCCTCTCAGTCTAAAATTCTCTCTGAGTAAAATGCATCTTGCCTCCTTTCTGTTGCATTACAAAACAGAATACCGTAATTTCTGGACTATAAGCCGCTACTTTTTTCACACGCTTTGAAACTTGCGGCTTGAACAATGATGCAGCTAATTTATAGATTTTTACGGGCTAACAAGCTTCATGCCGCAAAAACATTTAGACAAGTTCGGCCTGTATATGTACTTTTTTTTTTCTTTTTAAATTTAGTGGGTGCGGCTTATAGTCAGGTGCGCTCAATAGTCCGGAAATTATGGTACATGCTAATTGTCTTCATTAATGAATGCAGAACTGATAATGCAGAACTTCAGGCCAGAGATGTTGATCAGTTAGTGCAGTTAGTGCTAGTGAAGAACTGGTAAATATTAACCCTGTTACTTGCACTAGTGTAGATCCTCCATCTTTATATACAAACTTTCAAAATCCATTGAGTAGGTAAGCATAGTGTTGGCCCTTGCTTATATAGTAAGTTTTTATTCACATTTCATTTAAAGTGCAGTGCTCTTTTTCAAGAAACTGTAGAATTGTTAAGAACTGATGTAATTGTTATTCTTAGAGGCATTAAGGCAAACTAACACTATTAAACCTAGTTACTTTTATCCTCTAAATGCCCAATGATCCATGTTTAGCTTTAGGGCATAAAATCCAGTAATTAACTGGAAACGTGCTGCCTTTTCTGTCTCCCTTCCCACATCCTCTGGTCATTGTCCTACCATGCTCTACATGTGTGACCTACAGTTTTCTCTCATCTCCTCCCTCAAGCCCCTTCTCTCCCGTCCAATCATCCTTCACTTATGTCTCTAATTTAAGCAGACAAAAGATCAAGGCTTGGCCTTTGATGAAAGAGTGTGAAGACGGGTGGGAGACTGAAGGGAAGAATGTTATACCCCAGGGTGTCTGATCTCAACCAGTGTGTGAATGAGTTTGACATGGAGGGACACTGATAAACACACAAGACCACACTGGCTGCACATGTAAACAAACAGGAACAAAACCAACACATGCGCTTTGGCAGAAGAATGTGACTCAGCACTTCTCCTGATAAAGAAAATTGCAGCTTTAAGTGTCGTAACCAGCCACGTCTCTGCGGTGTAGTGAAGCACCTCACACGAGTGTCTCTCCACTGAACATATGCCTGCTGCGTTACATCATCCTTCTACTCTGAGTTTGAGCTTCATTATAAGCTTTTCTACATTAAAAACAGCTACATTTCTAAAATGGAAAACAGACATTTAACCACAGCAGAGCACAATGTACCTGCTGTATGTGGTTGGTTATATAACATCTGTTCATATGTGTGCATACATACTGTAATATGATTTGAGAATAATGAAAACCGGCTCTGGCAACGAGGTAAACATATAACAACTCAACAGTTACCTGAGTCTTATATTGTTTCAGTTTTCTTTTTTCTTGGGCCTAGCTGTGGCATTCGTAGAATCTGTAAACACAGGGTCAAGATCAGAGCTTTATAGTGAGAGAATGTATCTTCCCATGGTTTAACACGGCAGGCTAGAGAGGATGATCATTCACAGGCCCTTTCATTGAGGATCCGCTCAGTTTGACAAACATACACCTGTATCTACTCACGTGCACTTAATGTGTTTTCAGGCAGCAAGCTGCTACCACTCCAGCTGTCACCAAGCAATGTTCTGCAATTTGGCAGCTTGGCAACTCTGCCATTGCAGCTACCGGCTACCTATGACATGATTATGTTTAGCTAATTGATATCCTGATAACCTGATCCTCATGAAAGGGAATAGTCACTAACATTTCAATATCTGGCCTGATCTGCGTGAGTGAGAGGGAAAGGGAAAGCCTATCAGTGGCTGTCACAGTTGTCCTGCTGTCGTTCCTCATGGCATGCTGCCATAGGTTGTGCCCATGCATCATAATCTGCTAAATGTGTATCTCAGTTATCACAAGTTAAAGTGAGTCTTTGATTACTCAGTAGCTACACCACCACTTGTATGTATCTTAAATCTGTCAGTGTCTTGACTCAAGCCAGCATAACTCTGAGACCTCCTCACTCCAAAATAATAGCAGATGAGGTTATCTTTGTCATAATCCTATTTGACATTGCAGTACCTTTCCATATTTGGTGGAGGTAGTGAGGAAATTGTTTAAATAGAAATTAACCTGTGCTGAGAGAAGCCATGACTCTTGTCTGTTTAAGTATTTTAATATCAAAGTCCCCAAAGTTTCTTAGTACTAGAGGAGTGGCGACTTATTTTGTGGAAAGAAATTTCAGTGACAGTACATCTTATATTCTCTGCAACCTAATTCTTTGCCAAGGTTGTCATGATTGCATGACCCTTTGATCGACTGGCAAGCAGACAGACAGACAGACACACACACACACACACACACACACACACACACACACACATTCACTCACTCACTCACTCACTCCTTCCTTTCTCTCTCTCTCTCTCTTTCTGTGATTCATTCAGTCCATTTGTTTGTCTTTTTTTCCTGCTGCACTCATGCTCTCTCTTTCTCTCTCATGCTTTGAATGTTATATCCAGTCAGGCTGACTCTGCATTGCAGTTCAAAGGCACGACTGCGTGGGGAGAAGGGGTGATTCATTTATAGCCTTTATTTAGACCTGTGGGACACTTTGAGGGAAGACCCTTGTTTTCAGTGGCACCAAGGAACAACAACAAAACAGTAAATGACCTGACCATTCATTCAAAGCATGTGTATGGAGGATTTAAAGCTTTTATTAGAAAGACACTTCAATTACCTGTGGCAGGTCAGCTGAGCACAGTCTTTCTCTTCATTAATAACACGCTCCACAATAACAATCACTATAAAAAGCTTTTCAGTCGTAATTTAGTTTTTTATTGGTTTATGAGTGCAGTGGGTATGCCACTCAGATAATGTTCAAATTGTAAAGATACTGAGCTATAAGGAAAAATAATCAACACAAAGTAGTAAGCAACAATAGCTCACATGCTGCTGCTGTAGAAGGGCTACAGTGTTCTTGAAATCATACAAATCTTTACTTGGGAATTTATACTGTCACTTTGTAGTTAGAAAAACTATGTAACCTTCCAACCTCAGTTGTATTGTTACATAAATACTCAAAATTATTGTGCCTTAGTTCTCAATGTCCTTAAATCTTTTAAATGAGCATAGATTGTGATAAACTTGCAGGCAAATCTCCTCTACCCATCTTCTTTACTGCATCTGTGTGCATTTGATTAATTCCTTCCTCTATTCCTCATCATTATTTGTCTTTCTTGGCTTGAACAGTGGAGTGCCTGTCAAGATTTAAGGTGTATGTTCTGGCTTAAATTAATTAAATATTAATCTTAAGAAGATGTATGACTGTGGTTTGCTGGTTGAAGAACTTTACTCAGTGTGAATGACATCGATAACTTTACTAAAAGGACAAAATAATGTCTAATTTCCAGAGTTGACATGTGAATGTGAACCTCAGTGTTAGACACCATGTGTCTGACACACTGAACCCTTACAGACTTTAATTTACACTGCATACTTAGATTAAATTAGTGAGTGGAAGTGGGCGCAAGAGCCCAAATGCTGAAGACTGTGACCACACTTTATGACACAGAGGACGGAGGCATTTCTGTGGCCACTGGAGTGAGTAGAATAAAACGTAATATGTTGTAATAAAGTAAAATGTTGTGTGTTTCTCTCCCAGTTTATGAGCAAGGTAGTAATGCTGTTACATCAGATCAGATAAAAAGGATGAGACTATGATGGAGGACATTCACATTTGGACCATTACTGCTCAAATTATGTGTTAGTTAATACCATTACATGCTAAAACAAATTGATGTAGTTTCATCCCATGGTCTTCAGGTAATTTGTAAACTAATAAACATGGATATAAAGCAACCTTACTGTTTAATTCATGAGCTGAAGGAATTTGGTTTGAGACCACCTGGGTTTTACTGTGTGGAGCGAAAACTTTGATTAGTCATATTTTTTTTACTAAAATGACAATAGAATTACTGGACCAAGTGTCAATAATATGTGTAGAATTGGCTTTATTGGCCTGAAGATTAAAAAAAAAAAAGTAGGGTCTTCTATGAGGAGTAAACATTAAAATGTCATAATCTAAGTGGCAAAAGTAGGCTTTGTAAACTAAAGCTTCAAGCAAGTTTTGGTGCCAAGTTTGATATCAGGGTGATCAATGAGGCAGAATCATCGGACACCTGTCAAATGATATAGGAGCACAATGTGACAGATGTGAGAAGATGGTTCACCCCAAACATTTAAAGATGCAAACAGTGACAAAACCTTTACCTGTGAAGAAGCAAATCAGGATTGTTTATATTCAGGTCAGTTCAGCCTTTTTTATGTTTGCGGAATTGATCCCTTTCTGTCATGCTTAAAACCCATACAGACCAATCAAATATCTGATTTAGTCTAAAGCAGGCAAAGACAAAATTGGATCAAATTTCATATATACTACACCTCAAACAATATTGACAGTAACTATACTGACACAATGCAGAAACAATGTGCAACAGAGACATTTATCCTTTGTCTCTGACATCTACGCTGACAAATGGTCAGAGCACAACATGTTTTTCATTGATAGTCTCACAAAAAACATAGTAGTTGTAGGCTACTAGTAGCTTGACTTTTCTGAAACATTCAGTTTAAAATAGCTGTGCCTAAGAGGTGATGGGACATTGACAGATAAAATGGAGGGGGGAGGTGAGGGGTGTAAATTTACAGTTACATGTTAATTATCCAACTGGCTTTTGTGTAAATGACAGTCTGTGGGGAGTTGTGGTCTGAGGAGCAGTTGGTTTGAATGTTGGTTTGCCACTGTGCATGCCATGAAGTTCAGCTGGTTAGCTTGACATCGTTTGTCCAGTTATACACGTTCCAGTACAGTGCAGCAGTTACTCCTTAACAGGGAGCCCTGTGTGGCTGGGAACACGCAGACAGCAATTTTAAATCTATCATTGGTTCCGTTTGGTCTTGAATAAAATTCAGCCATACAGCTTTAGGTGCATGTAATGTGGAGCTTCAAAATTCAGCCAGTGTAGAAACATAAACAATGCTGACTGAATTTGAAGACAAGGCCCAAGCTCTCCTTGGGGTGGAGGATAGAGAAGATAAGATAATGGGGGCCTCAAATCAGTGAGCTTTGAACATGCTGACTATCTGAGCCTTGTACCATTGTTGTACTACATATTTTTATCATTTTCAGTGGTAGCAGAGACTAGGGGTTCTGCTTCTGTGTATTGAATGAATAATGTATATGTATTGCCCATGCCTAATGGTTGTCAGTAGGCTGTTGGCCTTTTAAAGCTTTTAAATATGACCAAATACTACAGTTGGTGGATTGTATTTTATCTCAGTCTTACACTGATTTAAAATTGGGCTGCAAAAGTACATGAAGCTTTTTGGGACTGGATGACCCTATACCTTGCTTTGTGTAGCACATTTTTTTTTTATCCAGAAGTAGCTACATACAACTTATAGTGCATTTTATACCTGTTACCTGTGTTGTTTGAGTCTAGGAAAATCTGGCATAAATGTTGAATCGGTCAAGTATACTTGTGCATTGTAACTACCTCCTCTTGATTTTAAAATTATAGATGAGCTGGTCTTAAATATTGTGATTTCAAGTATTAACCACCAAAGTAGAAATAGTAATTAGGTTTATGTCCTTATATAAAAGTTTTACTGCTAATGCTTCACTGATTACTAGATCAGTGTCAGCACTGTACAAATAGGTGTAATGAGATATTGGCAGGAAGGGAGCTGTGATTCAGTGGACAGGTAGACAGCATGCAGTACAAGGTGTGAGGTGTCAGGGTTTTATTCTATATTCAGTTGTGTGGCGTTTTTTTTTTTTTTTTTCATGCAGATTCAAGCAAACTCCATTTACACACTAACAGACAACACACAGTGAAACACAGATTACCAAGGACGAGTACATACAGACACAAGGACCCACAATTACAAAAACATACATCTTGTTCTGCCACCTTGAGAACTAAAATCAAGGTTATTTTGCACAATAGATCAACTACAAAAATAGAAAAATTGAATGTCACCACTTCCTCAATTTTAGATGTGTGCTTCAAAATGCATAAAAGACTCAATTTCTTTGCATTTGCATTGACTGATGACAGTTCAAGAACCCAAACATATACTACAGGAGATGAAATTATATCTCAAAAACAACAAATAAATAAACAAGAGGATGTCTCTCAAAGCCAAAATTTTCAATCCAAGTCCCTATTTTTTGCTTAAACAAAGCTCTTTGATGTCCCTCCCTTGTTCTGAGTCATCCCCCTATCCTGATAAATAATGAACAACACCTAACTCTCTCTGTGTAACTCTGTTTTATTAGAAGCTGTATGAAAAGCCCCGTGGTATGACTGTGTGTCAGACTGACACAGTTGCCCAAAAATAATCATTTCAAGACCTCACAGTCTTTTTGCCTGCACATCAACAGTCAATAGTTTATCAGGGTCTAAAAAGGATGTATTATTTTTTGAAAAATAATATATAAGAATGTATTTGTGCTATGCATCAACAGACAAGAGCAGAAATAGAAGAGCAAATGTTTATGGTATCATGGAGTTTTTATTGCGATTATTGCTTCAAATGTATTTGTCTTTTTTTGGGTGGGAGGGGGCGTAATGTTTTGATTCCTATGTAGTCTTTGCTGTCCTCTGGATATAGAAATACTGCACCCTCTGCTCAGTGATATAACAGTGCCCAGACTCTGACAAATCCTGGAGGTAATAAGTTTTGTTCAGACCCAGTATTAAATAGAAGATGATGTTCACCTCAAGGAGCTTTATTTATTTGCTACAGCTTACTCTGCACTGTGGCACTGTATTATTTTTTGTTTGTATGTATCAGGTATGTATGTATCAGTCTTTACTTTCTATAATTACTTAGTCACTCTTGAAAGTGACTTTCCAACTCTCGATTGTTTTTGATTGAGTTTAATCACTCTCAAGTCCTACACAAGGCTAATAACATACAAGGACGTTTTGCTGTGATTGAGCTTGTTTTATGGGTACTGCCATAGCATATGTTATTGAAGTGAACTTTTAAGGGTTGACCTTCAGCTGCTGGCTTGTAGCAAATGCAGTAAGAAATGAGTTCAGGTTAAAGATGGAAGCCTTGGCATTAAAAAGCACATATTAACCACACATTCAGTAATCTGTAAGTTATAGATGTCTCATGCCTCACTCAACATAAAACCAAAATATGCACACACACTCAAAGACATACATGCACAATGGAAAACACAATTCATTAGGCTATGAAAGATGATCAAAAGTCCATCCCATTAAGTCTTATAATGGCATTTGATACTATTTCTCTTTCAAGTTATAGTTCTGTGAATGTGTTTGTTTGTTACCATGTGGCTGATTAGTTAGCCCTCTTAATCCTAAGCCTTCAGTCTCTTCAACCCCCTGTTGTTTCAGTGTAATAAAAAAAGATGACATCTCAAAGTGAAGATGAAGCTTTTCAAAACTACATTTAATGTTAGTTTTGTTACACTGGGGGACAAAACATCTTCAGTGACAGTACATTATGAAAGTACCCAGTGGAGAGTTGGAGTCTGGAGATGTTGCTGTGCTTTAAACACAGATTTAAACCCCTGTATTTTTGTGTGTTATCCGGAAGATTGCTGTTTTAGTGGACTGAGATAAATGAAATGGTAATCTTACCATTTTTAAAACAGGCATATTATTATCAGAAGCCTGATGACACTTGAGTGTAGAGGTGTGGCTCTTCCTTCCAAGAGCACAACTTTGAGCACAGCTGTAGATAGATCTTATTTTGACTTGTCAAAATGGTTGGAGTGTGGGTTATAATACTGAACTGCTTGTTACTGCAGCCTTTCTAAGAACTAAAGTAGCTAGAGACAGTAACTGTGCAGCAGTTGTCTACATACTGTGTATAGAAAAAACTGTAGAATTTACAGTGCAACAAGACCAACAGAGATAGAGGCCTCCCAACAGAATGATAAGTAATCCGAGTATTTATGATGTACAGTAAATATCACAGACTTTTTGTAGTAATGACTGGATTTGATGGCCCCATATAGCCAGAATACATCTCACAAGCTCAGTTTTCATTAAGAAATTTAAGCCCAGCCTCACCTAGTCCTCTTGACATTACCTGTATGAGTCTGTCAAGTAATAGCATGTCTAATCTGCATGCTAATCTAGATGATACTCTAATGAAAACACACTCTCCTCTGGATGTGTGTCATCTTGAAATGGCTTGTGTTCAACTGCTGCTGAAGTGATGTGATCCTACAGAACATACCCTCTGATCAATTTCAGAATTGAAACTGAAATTCAATGTCTCAAAAAAATCTCAAAAATTATGTGTCAGTAGAAATAATGTTGCTGAGTCAGATGCATGTTCTGCACAGGCACTGGCTGAGCTCAGTGCATTGTTCAATACTACTGAGCATTCATCCCGTGTCCATAGGCTAAGACAGTACTCTGCTGCTTCTGGACCTGCCCTGGACTGAATTTCTCTCATTTGACCAACAGGACGTTCTTTGTGTTTTGGATTATTTTACTTCATCAGCTGCTGAGATGAAACATGGTACACTGCAATGATCATTTCTCAAACCCCCTCTGTCTTCTCTGTCTATGCTACTTCTTGTACATATTTTATCATTTGCCACCACAAACTTGTTTTCACTCACATCACATCTATACAGATGATGCATAGATAGATACTCATTCAGTCCCAGTGGCTCAAACAAGCTGATTACACTGCATATCTGATTAGTAATGAAAGGAGCCAGTGTCATGAAACATTTGACCGTTCAAACAGAGATCCTGATGATTAGAGCTGAACACCTCTACCATCAAATACAGTCACTCCTTTGCTCCCTTATCCTAACGTTATGTCAGCCTTAGTGTGTCTAGGTATTATTTTTATAAAGGTTCAGGCCTAGAGCAACATACAAGTAAATTAGTTTAGTTATGTTTTTTTTTTGTTTATGAATATTTCAAAAGTCAGAGACCTATCTCTTTCAACTACTATAATGCTTTTTTTCCAGTTTTGGATGTACTGATGTGTCAGTCAGAGGTGCCTGTATACATCTGAATCTTGGCATTTGCATGTATCTGTTAGTGGTGCTATATTACTGTGAGAAGATGTGATTTCTCAACAGTTGTGTCTGAGTGTCAGAAACATAGTGGTGCTGAACAGGATAGAGTTGAGGTTCCGAATCAATATTGCAGGCAGCAGTGATTGATTTATTACTCACTCACTCTCACTCTCTCTGCTCATTCCCTCTCTCCCTCTCTCCCTCTCTCCCTCTCTCTCCCTCTCTCTCTCTCTCTCTCTCTCTCTCTCTCTCTCTCTCTCTCTCTCTCTCTCTCTCTCTCTCACTCTGCCGTCTGTAGCTCAGGCTCCACAACGTGGTAACTAGAGGGAAGTGCTCTACTTGCCGGCAATAACCATAGTCCTTGACACTTTGGACAGATCAGAAAGCAGCATAGTGATTCATTTCAAGTGTTACATTTATCATGATATACCTACTATGTCAGGTTCATTTAATAATAAACCAAATTTCTTTTCTTAATTTCAGTACTTTATGGAAAAGAGAGAACCACTAAGTTTATGTCCTAGAGGGGGCTTTCACTCTATGTGTTATATATACAGTTGTTTATTAGGGCGTAGAAGTTGACTGAGTGGATTCTGTTTTACTTTTTCTGTTTGTTTCATTTATGACTGGTGACAGGGCTACTGCAGCCATTGGTGTAGTAGTTACATATTGCCCATCTTAATTTTCAGAGCATGAATAATGCTCACTGACATGTAGACTCAAAATTATGTCGCTGAAATATTTGTATTTCTGTATAAGAGCTTTTTCTTATATTAGAGTTTTGTTTACTTTAGTATGGTAACTACCACCGGCTCTTATGATGACCTTTCATGAAAAGTAATGGAAAATGGTGAAATGCTTCCGGACCAGTGTGAATTGGTTATTATAAATAAAAGGCGTAGCTTCTCTCCAGGGCATGAGATTGGAAGTTCAATAAATGCCGTTCTGATGAAAGAGATCCTCTTTAATATTCTTGTGCATTTTTCAGCACCTAAATGTTGTATTTATGCAAACAAGTAAAATATCACCCTTTGGTTTCTTTACTTAGCTGAAGTGCATGCGTATGTGGTATTTAGAAGAATGACATGTGCTTAACCTTCCCCCATCTTTTGTTCTTGTGTTCGCAGAAATGTATGAAATTCAATGTGGATGCTCCTATCTGGCTGTCCAAGCAGCGGATCCTGTGTACTCTCAACCAGAGCCTGAAGGATGTACTCAACTATGGCCTATTCCAGCCAGCTTACAATGGCAAGGCTGGCAAATTTCTGGATGAGGAGAGACAGTTAAGGGAATACCCCTTCCCATCCATTGCACCTGTACCTTACCTGGAGGTAGGTATGGATCATGTGTATAGTCCCTTTTATACAGCCTGTTCAAGGCAGGAATGTTGTGCTGTTATTTGTTCCCTTATTAAGTGGGCAGTGGAGGTATTCACCAAATTGAATCGATGCCTGTGTAAGAAGGAGAGCCGGCAATTGTGGGACAGACGCCTACTCCCAGTATTAAACTTAGCCATTTGAGACTGACCTTAAAGGCCTGTTTATGACCTGTTGTCATTTGTAAGTCATCTTAAAGGCTATCGTTATTGAACAGATTCTGCTGTAGTTTTTTTGAAGTTGTTTTTACGCAGGCTCACTCAGTGTGTGTGTGTGTGTGTGTGTGTGTGTGTGTCTGTGTCTGTGTGTGTCTGTGTGCAGCACTGCGTATGCAGTGTGTTTTTTCTGATCCGACGTGTCAGTCAAACCCAGCAGCAATAATACCGCGCTCAATGACAATGTGCTGTCTGCAGAAGCTGGCATCTCTCGGAGATAATTGTAGTGCTTGTCCATCATGGTTTGTGATCTGAGAGAATCGCAGGCGTACACAGATGTGTCGCTTTACAGACAGTGGTGTAAAGATGTCAGGTGGTTTTTTGGCTGGCCGTCTTTATTTTCTGTAGTTTTATGATGTGTCAAGAGACAGAGAAACTAATAAAGATTTACTTTCCCCCTAGAGCCTCAGTTAATGTCAATCCCTGATGTATTGGGAGATAGTGACATTATTATTAACTACATTATTACTTATGATAGTCCCAGCTTGCTTTGGATATTGTAATACATCTCTTTAATAAAAAGCCTTTCTTGTGTTTTCTTTGATGGTACAGTTTTGACTATATCAACAGTGATGAAATGTATAAGCAAAATAATTCTTTTCTTCTCTTCTTTTCTCTTTTCTTTTCTTCTCTTCTCTTCTCATGACTCATATTATGTCACGTTTGATTTACAGTTCCAGTTTTGAGTTGTTCTCATACTGGCAGTCAGTCAACAAAATTAGACTTTTGAAAACTTTGAGGTTCGAAGATCTTTTCAGGATTTCACTAGCTTTGATGATTTGTGATCAGAGACATGAGGCATTGTTAACAAATGCTAACATCGATTCAAAGGGGCTGAAAAGTGACAAATCACCTGTAAATCACAGTTTAATATAACACTTATGGGTAGTGGTCTATGTAATGAGTGAACATGAGTAAGATGCTATTTACAAGTGACATAATATCACACCAGAAAATCAGCACTGATATATGCCAATAGTTAGTTTAAGTGTGTACCGGGGAAGACGTTGATTTATGTTATGAGGTGTTGTAAATATAAGATTTTCATTGTTTACTTTTGTAATTTACTTCTTTATTGACTCTACCTTTGTGGTTGTGCTTGCAAAAGCCTAGATTTTAGCTCATAGGTGTGGACTCCCATCAGTTTGTGTATTTGCGTGTGTGTGTGTATGTGTTAGTGCCTGCTACTACTTTGTAGGAGCACTGTGTGTCATTGATTGACCAGCAGTTATTCCCCGGAGCCTGTGGTGTGTAGAGATGATTGACAGGTTTGGATTAGCGGCTCAAAACCCTCTGCTCTGTCATGGATTTACCCTGTTGGCCTGTTGGCGAACACTACACATCAGTTGAGAAACAGATGTGCACACAATTATATACACACACATAACTGAGATACATTGCAAGACAGTGAAAGTTACAAATTTTTAAAGCTATTACAGGCTGTCAGTGTTCAGTGAAACCTGTCTATTAAACAAGCAGCTTGCAATACACCTAGTGAATGATATGGCTTTTGACAAGTCAGGAAATGGTAAGAGCAGTAGAGAAGAGAAGTACAAGAAGTGTGAAGTACAGAAAACAGAAACCAAGATAGATGATTTTGCAGTAGTTTTGTTCTTTGCCAGTTTTGTGTAACCATCATTGTAAAAGAACAAAAACCTTTTCTTGATAAACACTGATACTGCAACACCACAATGTGGAAAGAGCTTTGATATTTTTCTTAAAACATTTGTTCATTGATTAACAGTGTTGATTATAAACAATACAAATTCTATGCATTTTGGTTTGATTCACAATACAGTGTTAATGTTAATGCAGTTTCTGGTTGTGTCAGGACATTAGGACTTTGTTCAAGTTATGTAATTGGTTGATTTCTGAAGTGAAAAGAAGTAAATATAACCCCTGGAGCAGACATAAATTTAAAATGTTAATGCACTAATGCATACTTTTTATGTCATGTAATTTAGTGATGGGAAGTTCGGCTTTTTCAGGAGACGGCTCTTTTGGCTCAGCTCCCAAAGAAGAGCCGGCTCTTTCGACTCCTGAACGGCTCTTAATTTAGGATTTTTTGTAGGCCTTTATTTTACCATAACTTTGCAAAAATTAATGGTTTGTGTGTTGAAAACCCTTTCATGTTCAGTGTTTTTATGAGAAGCCTTATAATTGCCTAATTTTGTGCATTTATTCTGTTAAAAAACATTCTTTTGTTTAATATTTTAATCAAACATTTTATTGCACAAATTAACAACAAAACTGCAAATAAATCCACAGAACAGAACCAAACTCAACCAAACAGTATTATAACAGCCTTATAATTGCCTAATGTTGTGCATTTATTCTGTTACAAAATGCTGGCCAATCAAAACAAAGTTCTGCCTTGAGCAGAGCTCCGGCTGAGCACTGAGGTAAGCAGCAAAAGGAAAAAAAAACTGGGCTCTTCTGATTCACTACAAAGCATCAGCTCTCAGAGCTGCATCTTTTGCGCATGACACATCACTAATGTAATTGTGGCCTGTGCAAAGGTATGGGCACCCCTCTACTTGTAAATTTCCCCATTGTGGGACTAATAAAGGATTATCTTATCTTATCTTACTTATGAAGTTTCAAAACCTCAGTAATTTGGTAGCCCTTAATTGATTCATCAGGACTTGTAAGGCTGATCAAGAGTTGTTATTAGGATTTGTCAGCACATGACATTTCCAGAGCTGATAAATTATCTGACTCTGCAAACCTTGGAGTAACATTCAACAACTAGGGGCTCTTGACAGAGGATCTGAAAATAAAGCTAACTGATTCCTGCAAAGCAGAGGAGGCTATAAAAAGTTATCAAAGTGCTGTCCAAAATGTCATTAAGAAATGGCAGTTAAGGAGAACTGTGAAGGTCAAGACAAGGTCTGAAAGGCCGAGGAAACCTGGAAATAAAACTGCACGTCTGCTGGGCAGAAAGGTGAAGCAAAATCCCCAATGACTGCAAAGGAACTGCAGGAGGGTTTAGTTGATACAGAAGTGGTGGTGCACTGCTCCAAAAAAGGTGCAACATTTGATGACAAGAACACCTTGAAAACTGTTCAGCATGGGGGGAGGAAACATTCTGCTTTGGTTATGTGACAGCCAGTGGCTCAGGAAACACTGCAGAGATGCAGAGATGCATGGATTCCACTAAATATCAGTAAATTCTTTTAGGCAAATATCCTGCAGTCAGTCAAGAAACTGAAAGTCTAAAGAATCCAGCTTTAACAATGGGACAATGATCCAAAATCCACTTCAAGAAACACAAGCTGAGGCTTTTGGAAACGGCCCCCACAGTCCCCTGACATGAACATCATTAAAATCTGTGGGTAGTTCTTAAACATGCTGTGCCTGCAAGACAGCTGTGATCTGCCAAAAGGGGGAGTTACTAAGTAATGATTTAGTAGGGTGCCCAAAGTTTTGTACATGCCTTAATTACTTTTTTTCCTATTAATAGATAAAATGTAACCGTAGATTAACATGTGCTGCAGGGGTTGTATTTGCTTTTTCACTTCAAATCAACAAAATGTATGATTTGCCAAAGGGTTCCCAGATATTTTGCATACAAGTGTTAGGTCCAACTATGAATTAATCCATTCCCAGTTTCCACTGCTTACATAGCTATTTCATAAGACTGGTGTTGCCATTTTCACAATATTATGATGCATAATTTAATGCCACAGTATTTCATGGTTAATAGGCACAATTCTCAAGACTGTCATGTTGCCCAGACCTTGTCTTTTCTCCTTTTCTTTCGACTTCAGTTAAGCATTTGGAAAACTAAATTGAAATTTCGAGTTGTAAAACCAATTTTCTCTAACGGTGGGAACAACGCAGTCTCTTACTTAAATTAATCCACTTTTTTTAATTGTCTAACCTGTATACCTGCGTATGTATTTAGTCGAAAATCAAAAAATATTTCATTGTTTTACTCAAGATTCGAGGAGCAGTAGGTAGGTTTTCAAAGATGTAATATTTGGAAAAGATGACAAGCAGGAGCAATGGAAAAAGATGACAGCTGTATACAGGGAGATATTTGGTCCCCTAATGTCATAGCTTGGTTATTAAATGAGTCAAGTCTCTGTGTTTCTTTCTCCCTCACAGGACAAGCCAATATTTTATTTCAAAATTATTTGATATAGTTTGGTCTGAGGAGCTGATACACCGTGGCAAATTAATCTGGAAAGATGTTGATTATTCACACTGTTATTGTTATTGTCTATTTTCTGTGTAACGTTTTTTTAAGCGAACCAAAAATGGCTAAACTGCCTCGTTTCTTATGTGTTTTTGTTGTTTCAGTTCCGCTATAAAAGACGTGTCTACACCCAGACTCACCTGGATGAAAAGCAGCTGTCTAAGCTCCACACAAAGGTAAGACCAAACACCAGTGCCCTCTATCATCCTGACACCTGAAGAGCTTTTCCTTTGAGCAACCATCTAAACTGAGTGGATGACACATTTGAGGCACAATGTATGAAACTTTATTTACTTATTTATCATTATTTGGTTCATTCCTGTGTTTTTGAAGCACTCTGTTAAGGCCATGCTGAGCCTCAAGAGCCTTGCATAAGGACAATGTGTGCTTGTACACATGGTAGACGTCACAGACATGAACCAAGTCTGCTTTGTGCCATTATTAGAATTAATAGGTGGAGATCAAAGTTAAAATGATTTCACTTATTTCTTGTCATGTGTATCACCCTAACTTTCACCAATCTTACATAATTGCCTCTGCCAAAATACTCAGCAGGTAGCACTGTATGGCCTAATATGTAATAACATTCTGTCCTTGGTGGATAGGCGGGGTTATAGGCAGCACCAAAAAGGCAGTCCAAAGAGCTGAGGCTGACAGATGGTGGTCAAGGGCAGGCAGGTGGTAACAAAGGCAGATACAGAGTAGCAGAATAAGAAAAGTACTGCCACTCTAAGGCTACTGACCTGGACAGTCTGGCAGAGTGTGTGCTGACTACTGTATGTACTATGACTGATGATGTAATGGAGAACAGGTGTCTAAACAGGTGACTAATCAAAGCACAAAGTCAGACTGCTGGAGGGTTGTAGAATGGCTGCTCTGAAGTACCAGAATATGTTAGTAAATAGATGGAGATGAGACCATGATTGTGTGTATATGCGTGTATGTGTGTCCTTGTGTGTTTTCGGACTGCATGTTTGTGTGTATGAATATGTGGGTGTAATGAGTGGAACAGCTGTGAGAATTGAATGCATTTGCATCAGACCCCGTCAGAGGGCAAGAGATTTACACTGGGAAGAATTAACAGTGTCACACAGTGTGTGTTTGTGTGTTTTTTGTGTGATGGAGAGAGAGAGAGAGTGAGAGTGAGAGAACAATAGTGGGGACCTGCTGGTGGTTAAAAATCGTGGGACGGCAATTTTAGGATGGATTAGGAATAGGATTAGCCTTTATTGTCTCCCTCAGGAGAAAAAAATATTTTAGGCACCCAAGAAACATTGGTGTCACAGCAACATACAACCTCTCCACATATGAATGTACCGTCAAAGTCACAGATAACATTCAGCATCAACAATGACGTTGGATTTCATGCACATTTAGAGCCTAAACCCCACCCCCCTCCACACACACACACACACACACACACACACACACACGCAATTCATCTCTTTCCATCCACTTTCCTATTCAACTTAAAGTTTGGTACTCTATATCTTCTTCCCATCAGCTCATACCCTTTGTGAGGGATGTGGTCCTGTTTGGAGGTAATCTTAAGGCCCTGCTTTCTCACTGTTTCCTCAAAAATCTCCTGAAAGAAAGTGAGAGGGAATGGGGGCAGCATACCAATTATTTTTCCAGCTCTTTTAATTCATATACAAACATACTTCTGCTGAGCCCTTTGCAACTGAGAATCAAAATGGATGCCTAAGTATGTGGTTATGACATGAGGTTATGTCCCTTACACCACTGCACCATCTCTTCTATCTCTGACTTATACACAGCACTCTATGAATCCTTTGTAAGTAAACTGAGTATGGCTGCATTATCAGAAAACTTGATCATGTAATTGTTTGTGTAATGGTTTCTGCAGTCATTTGTATATAATGTGAAAAGAAGGGGAGAGCTTACACAGTCAGTACTTATATACCCTGTATATGAGAGATAGTTGAATCGACATTCACCTGCTGTTGTCTTCCTTTGAGGAATGCATGGTACCACCTGAATATATAGGGACTCACTTCCATTTGTGTCAACTTATTTAGCAAGATTTGAGGGAGTTTAGTATTGCATGCTCAACTAAAGTCCAAAAACATTAGTCTAGGACTTTTGAGGTGCTTTAAAATGAAGTGAGTTGTAGCACTTAGAGTATCATCAGCCTCTGCCATTATTATAAGCAAATTGGTAGGGGTCTAAGAGATGTTGTACCTCACTTCATAGGTTCCCTACCATAATGCGTTCAAATGATTTCATCACTATTGATGTCAGAGCCACTGGTCTAAAATCATTATTTTCCTGAGGAAAAGCTTTTTTAAAATAATAATAACTGCTTTTTTTCATATTGTAGGAATGGTATGTGTGTCAACCAAAAGCTGAAATAGAGGACTCCAGGCTGGTGTCAACTCATCAACAAATGTATTGAGAAGAAGGGCCAAGATACTGTCTGGTCCACTGGCGTTCTTAGTGTTCAACCTTTTAAAAACACTGGCTACAGCTCCTGGATAAATTACTTTTCTGTCCAGAGTTTGATCACATGTCAGTGTGATTGACAGGTTTCTACACGCATCAATGCAGTCACTTCCTTCAGAGCCAGACAGTTTAAATTATTGAGTTCATTTACTATTTCTAGTTCATTCAGTACATTCATTTCCCTCGTGTCAGTATTTAGGTTGGTCATTTGATCACATGCATCAGTCATTTATTTTCACCTTTGTCATTGTTGAACGTTACGTGAAAACATAAGGGAGAATAACATGTCAGTTTTCAGCATATGCTGATTTTGCCATCAAACAGAATTTAAACATGCCACGTCAGTTAATAATCTGATGAATAAAATACCATAAAGTAAGACCACACAGTATCCCATAAAAAATTTTTATTATATTGTTAATCCTCACAATCATAGCTTAAGGAACTAAACGAAGTGCCTAGCGAGCGCTGGGTCGTTTGAAAATAACCCTAGCATTTTAAGATGTAGATAGCCTCTTGGAAGCAACCATGAAGGGGGGAGCAGAAAGGAAACTCCACATTGTGACAACAATAATCATCTGCATTGCCATGGAAAGATTTGGCAAAGTGGAAAAGGGTGTTACCAGTGCACCAACAACCGAAGGGCAGAGAAGATCACCCAGCTGAGATATGAACTGTAACTTTTGAATGAGGCAGTTCAAGGGAGCAAGAGAGGAAGAGAAGATCGGGCTGGCAGAACTGCATGGCATGCTCAGGAAAAAGGTGGTGACTCTCTGAAGAGCTGAATGGTACAGGAAGTGGACCAAAGAGAGAGCCAGAAAACACACAGCTTTCCTAGCAAACCCCTTTGGGTTTACTAAACAGCTCCTAGGCCAGAAGCGCAGTGGCCACCTCACAAGCTCAAAGGAAGAGATAGACGACCATCTCTATAACACCTAAAGTGATGCAGCAAGGGGAAGCTATAGGAGATTACACAACCACAGCCTTCAACACCAAAGATCCGAGCTGGAAGGAGATCCAGAGTGTAGTCAAGACTGCAAGTGTCACCTCAGCACCTGGACCTAATGAGTACTGTTCTTGGTGTACAAGAGGGGTCCCAAGCTCATACACTGATTGTGTAAAGTTCTGAGGGTGATCTGGGGAAGGTTGCCCAACAATGGAGATATGCAGAAGGGTTGTGCGTCCCAAAGGAGGAGAAGTCAACCAACACTGAACAGTTAAGGACAATCTCACTGCTTAATGTTGAAGATATGTTTCAGTATCGTTGCCCATTGGCTGTTCTCCTCATGGAGAACCAGTACATCAACTCCTCTGTGCAAAAGGGAGGGACCCCAGGGGTTCCAAGATGCACAGAGCATAAAGAGTGGTAACGCAGCTGATCAGAGAGGCCCGTGAAGGGAAAGGGGACCTTGGTGTCAGTGACATCAAAGCAAGTGGTCATGCTGGAGCTAACAGTGCCAGTGAGCGTAAGAAGGGGAAATACACAGAACTGGTGGATGAGTGCCGCAGACGGGGGTGTAGTGCTCAGTAAATACCCATTGAAGTGGGAGTGAGAGGCTTTTCAGGAAAATCATTATGCAGGGCCTATAGCCTCCTGGGCATTACTGGAGCATGTAGAAGCTTCAAGATGGCTGTGGATCAGGAGGGATAAACCGTGGCTCAACTCACTACTTGGACACAGGCCGGGACACAGGCCGGGACTGATTACTCCCTTTCAGGTCACCAGGGAGAGGGGGTCTGAAGTTGAAAGACCCAAAACCCCCAATGACCCTTGTTACTATCACTGATGATGTGTCCAAGTGCATCACTAGATGTATGTACCTAGCAAACAGTTGTGTTTTGTTTAAGTGTTATTACTTAAACATCTTAGAAAATGTGTGTTTTGTGTTATTCATGCATTGATGTCTGTGCAGTTGTCACAGTAGTAAAGTTTTTCTTTTCTTCTACTGTATATTTTTCAGTTCATCAGTCTATCCAGAATATAGCAAAATGCCATTCTTTATACATTACATGAACAGAGTTTGTGGCCACAGCCATTGTTTTTGCAGAAATGAAGCTTACAACAAGGCCTTTGGTTGCCTAGTTCCTTGTCAGACACTTTTCCACATTTACAGTAGTTGAACTTGTGGAAAGTAGAGGCCAAAATGTGGCCTGCTAAGATTTCTTCTGAGGTTTTGGGAATTCATGGCAGTGTCCTGGATTTTGCAACACCCATCAATAACTTCAAGAGGGAAAGTATGAGTGTGTGGGACATTTATAATACAACAGAAAATGGTTTCTTTGAAAGATTGGGAACTTTGAGTTCATTGTTTTTCTGCTCTTTTGGCCATCCACTGTACATTCATGGGCAGTGAGTATTTTCTGCTGTGTACTGTGAATTCAGATTGACATGGAGAAAGAAAGCGAGAAATAGTGAATGAGAGGGAGATGCAGAAAAGCAGTCATAGGAAGGATGAGTCACGCTCTAAAATATTGTCTGTTTTCAAACCAGTCTGGCGTGAGGTGCTGCCGTCTGCTACTGTGCTACATCGCTTTGGCAAGGTATTGAGTGATACTCAACTGACATACTCAGCCAAGATCAGTTCCTGCCCAGCTGCAATTTAAGTGGTAATTTCACAAAATAAATCACCTGTAAAGAGAGAATTTGTCGTGTTTGGCCTGCCTCGCAGGCCAGTGGAAGTGGAACTTTTTGTGAAATTAAAACAAAAAATGTGATTCTCCACATTACATTCTCTACAACACTATCTCACTCAGTAGAGACCTGAATGTGTGAATGACCTGTGAAAGCTACTGTGTTGTTTAATGTTTTTGTTATTATTATTATTATTATTTTATTTTATTTTTTTTAAGCAATGAGTCATCCAGGACAGCTGTGTTACTGGGGGAATGAGGGTGATAATTTGCTCCATCAGCAGTCATAGTGAATTTTAGTTTTCCTCTGTTACTGATCTGTATGTGTCTGAATACAGAGACACCACTCAGTATAGGAGGTGTTTTGAAAAAAAAAAAAAAAAAGTCAAAATGTATGTATTTGTAAAATATTGATGCTTATGTGTGTTAAAATATATTGTACAGATTTGCATTACGAATAATTGAAAGGGTCAAACTATAATTACTATACAACCTGGCTGTTGTAATAGGATATGGTAGCCACTGCTTAAATTAATGTAGGAGGAATGCAGCTCATGTTATGAATCTATCCAATTCCGTGGTCACATCAAAGTTAGATAGCGATTGGCTCTGAGTTTACATGTTTGCTCTACATCAGAGGAGCAGGGGTGTTGTATGTGGAGATGTATGAAAATGTTCATCTGAAAAGAACATTTTAAACTCTGACTTTAGGTAAGTAGTATATTAATTTTTTTTAGCAGTGGTTGTATTCAATCATTAATGTTAAAGGCTTTTAACAGGTCTCTGTCTAGGCAGTGGCAATAAAAACAAAATATTCTCCTGGGCCTGCATTCGTGATGATTAGATTAAAGTAAGTGATGGTACAAAGTAATGGATCATTGACCTTTTTCCTTATCTCTTCTCTGAATGGTAAATTTGCTTTTGTTGCATAATGATGTGCAGGGGTAAAGAGGGAATTCCTGTTATGGGTGACTCCTGCAGCCTTGGCAGTCACGATGATCACTATTCAGTGTGCAGCAAGCTGCCCTGTCAGGCAGGGGCCAAGCATTACCCTACTTTGCTAGTATGGAGCTCATTAGCTGCAGGCTAAAGTTTAAAATGAGGTCATAATTGATAGGATTTTCCCATTCTTTTTTTTTTTTTTTCCCTCTTCACTTGACCCAACCAGACCTCCTCACCCCACAACTGCCCTGATTAACCACACAGGGTGGCTACATGGAAAATTTGCATAGTATATATTCAGGCAGGAAAAAAGAGTGCATGTGAGGTGTAGGAGGTCGGCCATGTGACAGACAGGACTGAAGAATGGGTGGCTTTCTTGCAGTGTGATAAAGGACTGTAGTGATGTAGTTAGTGAGACTGTAGTGAGGATGCCTATAGTATGCTGACTTGTAATTTCACAACAAATCACATCAAAGGGAAATATTCTAGGTCTATGTGTCATCCATTTTTCACAGAGACATGTTTAGTCATTAGCTGGATCATTGCTAGAATTAAAAATAAAGTTCTGTCAGCTTGAAATGATGGAATTTATGAGACCGGCACTCCAGCAAATGTTTTCTTATTTACTAGTAAGAGAGTACTGATGACTTAGCATGGCCTAAAAATTCAGCAGTGCAAATGTATGTGACCTTGTGAGGAACTCTGAATACATGGTCTGGTGAGCAGATCTCATGCAGTTTAAAGTTTATGGGACTTTTATATCTTTGGAGCCAATAAACAACATATAGACAGTAGGCGTGTAATATTGGTTGGTTGGATGGATGGAGAAATGACTGGAAAGATAAGTATACTTTATATTTAATTATGAACGAAAGCCCTAGGCATAGAGATGGCTAGGGAGGGGGTTAGTTGGAGGAAACTAGACGAGGGGCATATACAGTAGTGGAGAGCTTTTAGTAACGCACTATTTGGTAATGTGGTCACGGATGCTACAGAGCACACTGCCAGAGCGAGGGCATTTCATACTGTACGTGTTAATATAATGTACCAGTTTAGAAATTGTGATAAGCACAATATCAAAATATAAAATGTGCTTGTGCCTTTAATGAAACTGATTGGTCTTGTCTAGTATGATTCATAAGCTAAACCAAAGCTCTATTATGACACATTTTTGTTAGTGTACATGTGTGGGAAAGCACAATTCACAAAAAGCTCCCCCACAAAATGTATTGCGGAGTAATGCTATTCCTCCTACACTCAGGCTTTGTATTGTTGGTAGTAGCTTATTGTATTTATGAATGAGAATTCCTGCATTATTTCCAGTTTACAATGAAACTACACAGAGGATGTAGCTCATTGTAGGTGTGATTTTGTTCTGAGATGCTAGATCCCACAGAGCATTTGTACAGTGCCCTGAACCCTCCTATCACTGCAGTGTTGTTGCAGCTGCAGCCAACATTAAATTCAATGTGGGATTTATGCATAATACGCACACATACAAACATGCATACACGTACACACACAGCTGCATGGCACAGGATGAGAGGAATTTCCAATGGGGAATCCCTTGCACACAAAGCTCCCCTTATGGACAATCCCCTAAAAGGAAGAGAAATGTTGTACTTTGAAAAAAAGTAGAGACATAAAGTATCTGGGTAGAATAAGAGCACTCACTTACTTGTGTGTGTGCACACACACAAACAAACAAATAGAGACATGGATCTTGGCATCTTATAAAATATTTCAGCTGAAATTGTGCTGTTTTTAAATTGAGATCCTGTATGTGTCTCTGTGTATCTTATTGATGTGTGATACCTCATATGCATGCACACATTGTGTACATATGTAGAGCTGTGTAAGTGTGTGTTGTGTTTGAATGCAACAATATTTTCAGGAACACTGAGATACAAAAACATGACCATTAGTCAGTAGTCATGAAGCCCCCACTGGCGTGTAACACTTGGTTTAGCATGTTGCTGTAATAACAGAGATTACACCAGATCCCTACAGTATCAATTAGGGATTTCTACTCTCCCTCTCCTCTGCCCATACCTTTTTTTATTTCTTCTCTCTGGATATCAATATCTTCCCTTGTTTCTACACCCCACCCACTCCACCTCTCATTCTCTCTTTGGGTTTTCCCTCCCTCTATCTTAACGCTTTTTCTCCTCCCTCTGTTTTCCCTCCCTCTTCTCTAGCTCTCTCTCTCTCCGCACCCTCCCTCTGTTCTCGCCAGCATCCTGCAAAATCACCCCTTACCATCTCTCCGTCTGTCTGTGCATGCACAGGAGTCAGTGTGTGCGTCTGTGCTCGGGTGAGTGTTGGTGTGAGTGACCATGTGAGTCTGCATGTGCTACTTTGACAAGAACAGAGATAGCGAAGGAGAAGGGGAGAGAGAACAAGAGGAGAGGAGACGAGGAGGAGGGGGACTGTATGTGGCCATGTGGAGGATGTTTTGGGACTGGGACCGTAGCTGACCTACGGGAGTGTGTCCGTGTGTGAGTGTGTGTGTATATGAGATGGGATCCGCTCTGGGGAGAAGACAAGCAGCCGAGAGAAGGGAAAGAAAAACTAAAGAAGCCAGGAAGGCCAGACTCAATAGTAAGGTACCCCAATTGCTCTCATCATCTTTCTAATTTAATTTTACCATTATCTCTGATGTAAATGTGTGTTTTTGTTCCTCTGTCTCTCTGTTTTTCATACTTTCTACCTCCAATTATTCACAAACACTCCCCAACCCATCCCTGTCTACCTGTCTATCCTATCTTGCTCTCTCCCTCTTTCGCTCTCTGGCTTTCGTTCTGTTGTTATGCTCTGCTGCATGTTGGCTGTGTGAAGAGCTGGTGCAGTCTTGTCTGAAACCCTGACAGAATGCTAATGTTTTTCCCTGCACTGGTTCAGTTACTAACTGGGCTTGGATCAGTGTGTGTGTGTGTGTGTGTGCGTGCACATGAATATGTCAGAGGATGTGTGCATGTTTGTGTCTAACTGTTGCCAATGTGAATACTTGTGTTTTGCTTTTGGGATTTCTGAGTAAATACAGCAAAGAGTTTTTTTCTGTGTGTGTGTGTGTGTCTGTCTGTCTGTCTGTCTGTGTGTGTCAATGTCTCTTTATGTTGCAGACATGCCTGTATGCGAGTGTGTGTGGGTGAACAAGTGTATGGAAAGTGAAGTGTTTATGCATGCACATGACAATGTGTGTGTAAGGATCTGCCAGTGAGTCTCTCTAGGACAGAACTTGCCTTGTGGTCTTGACTGTGTGTTATCACAGTGCTCTGCTTGTCTGAAATTGCTGTCATAACCTGCTATTGATGCTCTCTGATGGAGACTGCTTCACTGCTTGTGTGTTTGTGTCAGAAAGAGACGAAGCTGCAAAGAGCTGAAAACACAGTATACAGTAATGGCCGTGGCACAGTGGGTAAACTTGTTAAGTTAAGTAACTGTCACATACAGTATTTTCTGTGAACCTCCACTGAGAGTCTCAGAGCTGTCAGTCTTAGTCAGTGAGGGTTCAGCAGCTGGCAGCTGTCAAGAGGACACCCTGCGGGCAATGTGACCTGAGCTACTGCATAACTGGGCAGCTTGACCTACACTACAAAATGCCCCACACAAACATCCTCCAACATTAGGTCAACCATTGATCCAGTATGTATTTATGGTGTATAAAAAACCATTGCTTAGAGTTGAAGACCATGTCCTTTCTATTGTAACTTTTGTTTGTGACTTCAGCTTGTGTAAGTAACAACCAGTGAAACTACTCACTGCTCTTAAGTGTGATTTGTACTGTTTTTGTTTTGGCGCTGCCTCGTAGAGTGACAGTCTTATTAACATTACAGATGCCTAACTACACTCTGTAGTCTGGGCTACTGCTCACACCCTAATGTCTTTCAGTTGCTGCTGCTTTTCTAGGGTGTTCTTCTTTGAAAAATTGGACCACTGTACTCTAAGTTGTCACACTTTAGAGTGTCTTTCATCACAACGGTATGTCACCACCCATCTTATTTTTTCCCTTAAATTGAGTAGGTTATGTTTGTGTGTGTGTATGAGAGACAGAGAGACAGTGATTAGACCGATTAAAAAGAATGAATTGATTCTGTTTTGTTCAGTATGCTCTGAAACCAGGCCATGTAGAAACTATAGCCCCGGGCTGTTCATAATACACCCCAGTAAGCTCTTGTGGGTCCCTGTTTGTAGATACTGCTAATGTAAATTTTTTTGGGAGCTCAGTTTTTGTGATTTTGTGATTGTGATTGATAAGTATTACGTCAGTGCAGCAGACAAAAAGAAAAGCAGAAGTTTGTTAAATAAAACAGTTTCATAATTTGGCCAGTCTGATATCAACATTATAGATGATGCAGTCACCTCTACATTCCCCAATCTGTGCATCATGGCTCATACTGTACAGACATTTCTGTGGTACACCTTGAAAAATGTCATTTTACCTGTTACAGATAATGTAAATCCAACTAAAATGCCATTTCGCTGGCATTAACCGTCACATACTGTCTGCAAAAATTGTATCAGTCCATTTATTTCTGTGAATATTTCAGACACTGCTGTTCACCACAGCTGTTTTTGATTAAAAAAAGGTGCAAGCATCATGCATTTTGCATCCATCCATTCATCCATCCATTTGAGTGAACTGGAACTGGACTTGATGTTGGATCGTGATGATGTTAAGCCTCATTGCCCAAGTTCATTTCCAAAAAAAAAAAAAACATGGTATCTTGCTCTATAGTGTAGAACATCCCACTAGCATGAGACTCTATCATTCTAGGTCAGGCAGTATGAATAGATAACTGTAGAATAGGATGCCAGAGGCATAAAGTACAATAGAGTTCTAATAATCATCTGGGTGAATAAATACACTACCCACATTGCCCCTGTCTCAGCCTGGAGCGTGCTAGCTGCCCTCTTCTGCTCTCTCTCTGTAGGAAATGAAGGGGAAGATCGTTTTTGCTATATTTTCTGCTGTATTTGACATAAGTTTTACTAGGCTGAGCTCCAGTTTACCTTCACTCTGTTTAGCTGTGTTTCATCCTCTGGCTCTACCCTCCTACTGTCTGTCTGCTTGTGTCCTGGTGTCAGTTTGTGTGTCTGTCTGAAAGCACATGAGTGGACCTGATTCAGCTCTTTCTTTCTCTGACTCGTTGATTCTGATGACAGCATGCATTCCCGTCATTCTCCCTGACCACCCTGCTTACAAACACAAAAACACATACAAACAACAATAGAGCTCTGTTGTAATATTTCATGTGGCAGACTTTATTGTAGCTAGTCTACATGTATATGGGTGTTTTTTTAAACATAGCTTTTTTATACGTTTTGGCCTTACCCCCATGTGCAAACTCGATTTTAGGTCAGTGAAAATAGACCTTTTGCGAACCTCCCACGGTAAAGATGTTTAGAAACTCAGTTTTCAGTATTGACGGGTAGACAGGGAAAATAGACTTTTTGACCTCAATGTGCCATTGTTGTAATCCTATCAAAACCAGTGGTAACTTTTTTCAGGCTTCTGATTGGCCAGCATGGCTTTACAGTCAGGGTTATATCGCCGCCTGTTGGTTTGGCATATTTGTGACAGTACTTGACAGTGTGTTTTTGCACTTTTAAGAATGAATGAGGAAAATTCCTATTTAAATAAATATCCATGTATGTTTGAACTAGGCCTAGACTGCACACTAACTTATTAATCATTTTTCAACCCAAAATCTATCTGTGGAGAATTACCCCCAAATAAAAAAACTTCTTAAACCAAGCATTATCAACTTATCCACCATCCATTTGTGCTCCCTTTGTTCCACATAGTTATATTTTCATGAAAATATGGCAATATACATCTCTCCTCTAGTTCTTGTACAACATTGTCTTCCTAAAAAGCAGGTATGCCTAGTGTTTTTCATCTCATAGTGTCTCTTAATTGTAATCCATTGTAACTGCCAGCACTACAAGCCACATTTAAAGTCTACAGGAGCTGAATACCACTGTAACACTTGTGAATGCTCTGCCTTTTGAAGATATCTTGATATTGTGTGCTCCTAATTATGCCTATGCTTTCTTGTTTTTTTATTAATGGGGTGGCAAGTAATCCCGAGCTCAATTGTATTGATGGAAGAGACAATACTGGACAAATCCATGCTGCCAGTGTAGCCAGGAGGGTGGGTAGAAGTGGTTGACTGTACAGCAGAATGTGTTTGGGGCTCCACATACAATAAGCCTGTGCTCTGTCTGTTTGTGAGTGTGTTGATGAGTGGGAAAGAGGCCGTGGCTTTTCCCTGCTTTGTTCCAGTTTTTAGCCAACCCTCTCAGAGCTAGCTCACACTGTCCTGGCTGCCCAAGAGGAATACTAGATATAACACAAACATATTATCCCAGAGCTGCTGAACAGGATCACTCAGGAGACACCATGCTGCTGCGTTCAGAGAGAGCTACCAGGAGCCGGGCCACAGAGGTTAGACACAGCACACTACTGCTGAAATGACTCATGAGATCTGGAGTAAATGCAGGTGACTGTAACAGTGTAGTTACGCAGGTAGCCCTCTGATGCTGTTCTCATTTAGATACCCATAGAGAAAGGAGGTTTGTGGAGTAGCACTTAGTTTGTAGTGCAGCAATTTTTGTTTAGCAGCTTTGAATTATTTGGACTTCTTATTTAAAATTTATGACCAGACGTACTTTACATTCTTTTATAATGCAGTAATATAGCAAAAATGATCCTCCCCTTCATTTCCTACAGAGAGAAGTATAGTTCAGACATCCATTTCAACACTGATTCATGTAATTGATTTGACACCATTAACATGTTTACTGTTGACACAAATTACAGCTAAAATGACTGACTGGGTTACATGAGCAGTTAGTTCTTCCACTGTGTCTCGTTTTAATGGTTTAAATGTAGAGATAGCTCTCATAATAGGGTAACCATGCTGGTATGTGCATGCTGTGTCAGCAGATGGCATGGATCCAGGTAAAGGCTAGCTTCAGGCTAGAATGCAGAGAGCATTTCACATTTGTTTTCTTGTTGTCTTTTATCTGCTTTCTATTACCCTTCAGAAACATCAATAAAGAGATCAGGAACCCCCACATAAACTAGACAAACAGCAACAAATCTCAGTTAAAGGACTCTGAAATACGTTTTGAGTGTGTTAGCTGCACAATAGACTCTCTGAAATATTTAATGTCTACAAACGCCAAAAGATACTGGAGGGAGCAGGTTATTTATGGGCAGAAATATGTTCATTTAAATCATCTATATATGAATTTGAATTGCTAAACTTTGCTCGTTTGCTCTGAAATTGTATTTGATCCTCGCTGAAAATTCAACTCAATATTTTTCTCCACATGCAGTTCTCAGAATTCAGATTCAGCCCTTTAAATTCAAATTTAGCTCTTGCAATTCAATTTCAATTTACTGAGACGCACATTTGGTTCCTCAGTGAAAAAACAAGAAGTGCAGATTCACAGAGCACCTTTTCATGATTTTGAAATTGCACAAAAATTCCCTTCGGTTCTCTGGACAGGATATGAGCTGAATGCCTAAAATCTTTCATTATGCATGTAAGCTGTGCCATATTAACCAGATCTAACAGTCTAACAGTGTATACACAAAGCTTCTTTTTATATATATCATACATTTATACAAATTTATGAATGGAGCCTTTGGTCATGCTTTGACATGCTGGAAACTGATAAAACGGTGTAAACTGACATTTACAGTCAATGCTGTGTTAGATGCTGTTGCTATAGTAACAGCACCCCCATCACTGTCTTTGAGTGTTTTACTGCACTCATGCATCATGAATAATGTGTGTTTACTAAATTATGAATCAGTAAGTGTTATTTTATGTGCGTATTTGTGTAAGTATGTGTGTGAATGAGTCCAATAAATTTCATTCTCAAGGCTCTAGTGCTTTTTCATGTGGTGTTAGTCTCCCACTAAGCTTAAAAGTGTATCAAATTACTCAGAGAATTATTTTGCTGCTATACAGTAAAGGTTGAAGAGTCCTCTCACAGAAAATCCAATTCCTTGGGATCAAATCCATACCATGTCATACAGTATATTGGTCTTTTTGTAGCTCAGAGCATTATACTTTAAACCTGTTAGGTATGGATATTGGAGATTACTGAAGCTCTTGCTCTCTCAGACAAACATACTGTAGGCAGAGGTCCAAACTGACAGCGATGGAGGCAGAAGCCTTATAGACATAGAAAGATAAATCACACAACAAAACACCAATCTGTGCTAACAGGCGTGAAGTGGTACATAACAGCTCTCTGTCTCTAAAGGGAGTTTAAATACCCTCATTAAACCAAGAAGGTTAATTAATATGGTCTTTTTTTGGGTAGCTTTACTAAATCCACCATCAAGATGTAATGTTAAATGTACATTCTGCCTACGTGTATGCATGTGTGTAAACCAGTATTAGTTTTTAAAGGAATACTCCACCAAAAACATTTGTTTTGAGCACCAAACCTTTATCCACTAAAGGCTTTAAAAGTATGTCTGAAAAGTTGCTTCATTGTGGAGGATTACAGCTGTTTTCTTGGATTTACATTTCATTTTTACATTTCTAATAGTGACGTAGATTCGCTGCCGAATAAACTCCATAGCCATAAGAACTATTCAGTTAATTCCTGCAGTACATTGTTATTGCTCATCAATATGCTCAGTATGTTCCAGTCAGTGTTGTTGTGACAAATATGTCAAAACATGGCAAAATGCAAAGCTTCAGTTTGTTTTTAGGGCCGTTAATGATTCATAGTGCAGCAAGCTACATACATTTCAGAGCCATCTTTTAACTCTAACTTAAGTATTTGAGACTCAAGACATGGATTCCTGCTGGAGTTGCGTCAACCTCCCAAATCCACACAAATTTTTTGCATCTAACTGTACCAAAACAAAAATAGGCAACCTGTTTGAGGTTTAATGTAAAATAATATTCTCCTACTCACTTTTGGCCACCTTTTTAAAATTATTATTTGTCATGTTTAAATTGCAAGAAAATTTGTAGTTATCCTGTTGGTTACTACATGAATGTACAGAGACTAGTGCAATGGGAGCAAATCATGGTGCTCATAAACATGCCCTGTTTAGATACATGCTGCTAATATTGACTAGACATTGCAACCAGTTTTTAAGAGTATCACAGTTTTTATTCAAACATATCAAAATACATCAGTACCCACCTGCTCACCAGTAATATGTAGTTGTATTTAGTATTGACTGATATGTAGTGTGTAGTTGGTGTGTTGAGCCAGGCTGGCAGTGGATTGGCTTCTGTCTGAGTGATGAAGGCAGAGCAGTGTTACAGAGCTAATGACTGCACTTTTATCATGCTATCTATGGAACCTGAAAATCGAGGGTTCACAGTGCCAGCTCTGTTTAACAGTAACATAGCACAGTGTATGTGATACACTGATGGAATACATGAATATACTGTATACAAGTTAACCTGATATCTTCAGCCCTTGTACAGTTGAACACAATCCAATTCAATAGCCCTGAAGGAAATACATATAATGTCAGTGAAGCTTCAATATTAGTATAGTAGCAAACATATAAACAGATCATCATCATAGGTAATGTTACATCTGAGACTCAAAATAATAAATAAACTTCAGTATGCAGCGCTAGGGCTGTCAGTATACTAACAGATTGGTTCCCTAAGTTGCTTGGATGCTCTGGATTCAAGAAACACTTTCTTCAAAAAGTATCTGTCTTTTAATTCCACTAGCAGCTGTAGAAATTGGAATGATTAAGTAAAAGGACCTGAGTGGCTGCCCAAGTGTGTCATTTATTTGATGATGATCAGATGTTGCTCATCCATCATGTTAAGAGTAACATTTTGCTGACTTGCCAGAGCTTTGTTGCAGTTAGTTGAACTTGAAGTTTTACATATTTGTCATAGATAAAGAACCCAGGAAATTGAAGATGCTCATGCTTTGTGTAAACCCATTTTGTCAGACAGCAAGTCGGGAGCCTGTTTGATACAGAGCCATTATTTTTACTATAATTAGATTGGCTCAGAGTCCGGGAGTGTGTACAATGGTCAGCAAGAATAAAGTCTGGGAACAGGCTAAGACCAAAACCATGTGTGCTGTGACAGAATTTGAAATCTTCTAAAAATAGTTGTTTGCCAGTGTGTGGTGACCCTCTCTGACGTATCACGAAAGACACATTTCACTGGTCTTTGGTGCTGGGCAGGTGTTTCTGCAAACAAGGCCTTACCTCTCTAAACCTGGGGTAGACTGAAAAGAAAAAAAGAAAATAATTTCAACTGAATATCAACTGCACCTGAGGCCAATAAAATAAATTTCACCTAATCTAACATCTACACTAGCAAATTACAGTATTTGCACAACAGCTCTACAGTGTATTAGAACTTTCTGTCAGGGGAGTTACTCTTTGCCTTTTATTAGCTTAAAGTTTCAAGAGAAACCAATTTTACAAGACTAGAAAGACTAGACCTAAATAGAAATGCTGTTTCACTCTATTCTCGTTTCTTCTCCTTCCTCTTCCATTCTCTCTCCATGTCTTTGCACTACTCTCCTCCATTCCTTCTCCTCACGTGTCCCCATTTTCTTGTGTTTCTGCCACACCACGTCATTGTGATGCATTTTTAATGGGAACATGCTTCATACTCTGCAATAAATCCATGAATTATAGAATAAACTGACAAATAAAACTAGCTAAGCCATTTGACTGTTTTTTTTTCCTTCTGATGAGAATAGGTTTAAAAAGAGGAACCTCTGTTTTGATGGTGAACCTTGAGTCAAAAGGAAGATGCAGTCGATCAGTGACAGCTTCACTATGCAGTCTCTACTCTCACTGTTTGCTTTGTGGTTTTGCCAAAGACGTGAAGCACATCTTAGTGTGCTTACATGATGCCTCTTCCTTTTATCTTCTTCAGCTAGGGAGCTGAGAGTAGTCTGCATGCTTCCCTTTATTTTCAGCTGGTGACTTCAAGTCAAGTCAAAAATTTTAAGTAGTCCAATATCACAAGGGGCTTAACAAGACTGAACTTGGGTCTTTGCCCCCCAATCTAAGTCCATATTTATACAACATTATCAAAAAACCCATGTTTGTGAACTGCATTGCCTTTACTGTGTGATTGTAGTTTATCATCCCCATACTTTAAAAACCGTGTTTGCCTCTTTTCCCCTTCTTACTTATAAAGTCTATCATATCTTATCCTTTCTTACTCAACATGTGTCAGTTTTTTGTACCATTCATAACTCACCCCAGCTTGACTTACCAAAGCAAAGCCTACATTTGTGGTGTCTGCCACTGAATTTGCCTTTTTATTTCGCATTGGAGATAAAATCCTGTCTGACCCAGTGCTTTTTAATCTCCATCTCAGTGTGCACCACTGTGAGGCTAAATACTGTAATGTGTGGTAACATGTATTTGACTGAAATTTACTTTTAAAACACTAAGGAAATATGACACACAAATATAAAAAAGGCATCACTTAGTGTGACAAATGTTGGTGTTTAGTAGTACATTACTAAACAGGTGTAAATAGCTTTCTAAATGCTGCTAAAAGCTGTTAAGTGAGCAGGAATATGAAAAAGCAGCCTGATACTGCATGTATCCAACAGGGAATTGTGTCTCTCTTGGTTTGTGTGTCTGATTAAAATGCAGTGCCCCTGCAGCAGGACGGTCTCTGTACAAAGCATCTGGGAGACAGGGGTCAGGGCCTGCCCGCTCTTGCTCCAGCTTTTATATAAGTGACTGTCAACAAAGTGCAGACAGAAAGAGAATCAGGAACACTCTTTGCCAGATAGGGGTGTTTGTGTTTGCTGACATGACTACACATCACAGGAGGCATTTGTCTCTTTTAACTCAGTTTGTAGTAAGTGCCATTATTCATATAATGAAATGTTTGTAGATTGTGTTACAGACACTGCTGATCATACAGCTTGTATTTAGACATTACATTCTATATTCACTGAATTTCCTACATATTTATTTATTAACAGTGCTTACAAGTAATTCATTTAATCAAATTAACCACAATAGTTTCAGCTGTTTTGCTCAGCAGTGAATCTCAGTAACAATGTTGGATCTGGTTTGTCAGTCAGTGTCACAACTGTTTTTCCGCATCACTATCAGTCAGGCTGAATAGATAAGTCACCTGGCATCTGAGTAGGCTTCACTACACAGATGTGACAGCTTGATGCTGATAAGGTACACCTGATGAGTTGGAAGCACAACATAGCTGCATGTGAGTCAGTTGTTGCAGCCTCAATAAGATCAGTGACAATTTTGAAGTCACTTTGTTGCCAACTAGGAGGAACTTCTGTTCATGTACTCAAAGCACTTCGGTGTATGTCACATGTAGACACAGACAGCAGCCCTTGATGGGAGTATGGTGATATCTTTGACCGTAACCATACGCTTGTCTTTATGATACGCAATCTGTAACATTGCTAGCACTGACAGCAGAGCTCTGTGTTGATGGGGTGAAGCATTGCTTCTGCGTCTGCTTGAGGACGTTGCTCCTTCCCAACTGTTTAGGCTGTGCTCTTGTCATCCTGATGTCTCACGGTCCCCAGAGCACCCCCATGACCCACTGCACTGGCTCACTGTGTTTATTGCCTAAGCAGCTGTGACACTTCAGAGCATGTGTGTATTTTATGGGCCAGCTCACATTAGGCCAGTATATGATCCTCCCGAATAAGCATTACATTGGTGAGCATTGTAATTACTACTCAGCCATGGCACAGCGTACTGTAGGCCAGCTGTGAGGGACCAGGGGCTATGTAGCCATGTGGTAATGAGTGTAAATATAGGGCAGTGAAAGTGTCTGACACACATACTTACTGCTGTATGGATTACACATGGATGCACATGAGCTATTGAACAGGACATTAAGTGTGCACAACTCCTTTCATGAAGCTTTGGTAAAAAAAAAAAAAAAAAACACTTTGCAAAAGGAGGAGAAAGACCAAGAGAGAATAGCTGCAGAACACAGACAGTGAGTAAAAGAGACATGGAGGACAGAATTGGAGGCAGGGGGAGTTGTGTTGTCTCTGTAATTTCTGGCCTCCTACCCAGGCTTTTATCAGGTAGTGGCAGATAATCCCCCTTTAGTGCTGGAGGAGACGAGAGCCCTCCTCAGTGTACTGAACTAAAAGAAGGAGCCTTTATCCTCTTTGCCCTGGTCCGTGGAGTAGCTCCTCCACTCATTTTCTGCCAGTGATTGGTGATTCTTTACAAGGCGATACATAGTATTCAGGACTCATTCAAATTCAAAAAAAAAAAAGTGTGTCAGGCACAATCCTGAGTTAGTCAGGGGTCTTAAGTCCTCAAGGTGTAATTCTGATGACAACTCCCTGCAATTCTAAGCTCTTTAATGCAGGGAGTTTAAGAGTGATAAGGCCTGCCCTCCAATATCCTGGAGGTTCCCCAAACCCTGGCTGCTGCCTAAAGAGTCAGTTACTCTTTTAAACTGTGGTGAAGTCACATGTTTGGGAAGGAGGGGGTGTCTCACAGGTCAAATGAACCAAAATGAAATCAGTGTTGATATTAGTAGATAGTGTCAATTCATTACATTACTAATTATTAATCCATCCGTGTCTGATTCTTTGTCAGATACTTTTCTGGAAATTTCCAGTAGTTGCAGAAAAGTTTTGTAGCCATTTGTGAAAAGTATGCAAAGGGACAAAAATCATACTCCTATCAAAGACAGCACAAATCAAATACTGTGGCTGAGGAATAATTTCTAATCATATGGAGAGCAGGCGAGGACACTTTGTGCCAAGGATCAAACTGAATCTGTGGGCTATTTTCTTGTGGATTTAACAAGTTGGTAAATTGCCATAGATTGTAGAAGTTGATTTTTGCTGCTATTTCTTGTTCTACTGCACCATGGCAAGGCACTATTATTCACTTCTTCCTTTCTCTCACTTTCTTTTGTCCTTGTTTGTCTTCCCTTTCTTGTTGTCACAGCAGTGACCTAGATAAAGAAGCTGCACAGATGACCAGTCAAACCATACACTATCTTTTAATATCACAAACTCAGCAACTTTAGCCTCAAACTGATAAATTATGGCAAAGGGGAAAGGGAATAAGATGAGCTCAAGCTCATGAGATGATGTCATGAGCTTGAGCACATGGCAGTAGGTTTCATTAACAGTTCAATTACCGTCACTGTTACCACACAAACACATTTATCGCTTGGTGTGTGAGATTCAAGGTGCGACTGAGGTGAGATATTGTAAGACCAAGGCTTTAGAGATGAGCTGCATGTTGTGACAACTATTTCAAAGTGACAGACGAGTGTTAGTTGCCTGAGAGTTTCCTACTGTGTTGGTAATCATTATTGAATGCCCACTGAAAAGAGATAGGAACTATCTGCTCCTTTATTGGCCAAAATTAGTATGGAATGACTAGGAGCACATCTTCTCCTCTAAAGGAAAACAGGTGCTGTGTGCTGCTGCTGTCAGAACTCTGTGCAGCAGTCCTGTAAGTCAGGAATACGTGAATGAGGGTTTTTTTTTATCTGTGAGGAATTACATCTATAGCTTCTTTGAAGACTGTAGATATCTTTTTTACTTTCTTTTATCTAGGATGAACTTCTCTCAGAGTGGCCCTCAACATTTGTTGTTGTGGTAATGTAGATTCACCTTTCTGTTACCCCTGTGTGTCCATATGAGCACATAAGTCTGCACAGGTATCTAGCTATTTATGTGCATACAAATGTGTGCATATGTGTGTACGTTTGTGTTGGGCTGAGCAACACAGTCTACCACATGTCCTTTTTTGTCATTGGTTCCTCTGACACTATCTCTTTGTGAGAGCTGCCTTCCTCTATTGAGAGGCCTGTGGTCGCTGTTATATATATATATATATATATAAAACTGTAATCACATTATAGAGTTGTAAAAATGTATACATGGGTGAGGCATGGGCTTGTTTGATGAGGAAGAGGTTTAAACTAATTTTAATATGCTGTTGGCCAATGTGCCACCAAGCTCTGACCCGCTGAACTGTACAAGACCCCTGAAGGTGCCCTGTGCTATCTGGCACCCAGATATTGGCAGCAGATCTTTAAGTCTCATAAATTGCAGTGTGAGGCAGCCATAGATCATATTTGCTCCAGCACATCTACCAACTCTGTCTTCGGTTTGTGGTTTGTTCCTCCTCGACTGAACCTCAGGTCTTTACACATGCCCATTTCTCCTGCATCCAAAGTGTTGACTATGAGAACCAACAGCTCACTTACTATGCCAGACCTAGACTTGCTGTTTGTCACAAGATAATCAACATTGTTTGCTTCATCTATAAATGGATACAATGTTTTGGCTCATCAGTGTGCATGCTGAATCTTTAAAGCTGGTAATAAAATATGGATTTGTACTTCACAAAATTAGGGGCATGTATTGCACATTCGCTGACTTTCCCTAAGCAATAATTGTGCTCTTATCTGGAAATAGTTACCGACATGGTTTCAGCAACGCATGTACACATCCACTCCTTCAACAATGAGCTCAATCACAGCTCCCCAACCATTTTCCTATTAGTGTGATTGACTGGCATTTCTGTGTCAGTGGGTTATAACTTCCTGTGGCAGTTTATTTAGTGGTTTCAAACAGGCTGTCATGCTATTACAGACAGGGCTGATTGCCAGAGAAGCCAACGTGGATATAACATTTTGTTCATTATTCACCTAGTAATGTCTGTGTAATGTATCAGGTCTATGTGTCACAGTGTTTTACAAGAGTTTGAGTGGTTAATTATTTTAGCTCACTAGATCTAATTTCAGGGCCTTTATTTATTTATTTATTTATTATGTTCATTATTTTGTAAATCTACAAAATTTTGCATTGCAATGTAAAGTGCATTCACTATCAGTGATGATATTACTGGTCCTAGTGGTCTTTCTCCATGAATTTGTGATTTACCTTGTGTTTGGTACAACCACTTTATCATCCACTCCTCTGTTGTTGAGTAGTTCTTACAATGTTTTTTTTTTTCACCAACTGCGGTCTGCATGATGTTGTCCCTCATTTAGTTTTCTGCTTCAGGCTACATAACCTGACATCATATGATTTACTAAGTTATTTTTCTTTTGAGAAAATAATGGAAAGAGCTCCACATTCAGGCTACTGTTATACAGTATGGTACCTCATGAGGGACAATAGTCATTTATATGTGAATGAAACTCAGCAAATGAATGAATGATATGTGGACAGACTGAATTACTAAAAATTTTTATCTACTCCCTTTAAATTTTTGCACCTTACGTTTTATTTTGCAAGCATTTTATGAACTGCAGAATAGGGTTTTTTTTTTTAAATTATTATTTCCACTCGTGAATTATTGCCAGGCCCTGCTACGTGTGCATGCAAAGCCATGATGGATAGGAATGAAAATGCAAAAGACTGACCCATCTACTATTTAGTGGTTGCCACTAAATGTAATAGGTAATCGCTGCAGAGATGGCTGAAATAAAATGATCCACACTCATCTTTCTGTACCAGCTGAAGGGTTTTCTGCAATATTTTGTTCAAGCTGGGAACATGACACAGAGTTTTTGATGAAGTCAGGAAGAAAGAGAATTGCAGTATCTGAAGGAGGAGATATAAAAGAGGTGCAGAGATTAAAATTTTGTGTGACTTTTTTGTATTGCCAAAGGATAAAATCGGGGCAGTTTTGAGCTTGGAATGTCTTAACTATTTATTAAAACTTAGGTATGCTTTAAAGCAGAATCATGCAACTATTTTACCTTAAAATGACTTAAAAAAAGCTTCAAAATTATTTTGATGGCACACTCACTTGCTATAGGGAGAATGGCACCTGTTTCATTCCCACTCCTTGCCTCAAAGTCTATTCATGCACTATGTCACTTGTGGTCAATCAGACGCTTACTTGACATGAGTGTGCAGTGTGAGAGATGATGATTTTGTGTTTGTTGCTTCCAGTACCTTTAACTGCTCAGAATTTATCACGTCCTGTAATTACCACTTGTGGCTGCAGAGGGCGCTGCTGCTCCTGCTTGTCAAAAGTCTTTCTATAAGTTCTCGTAATCAGTTGATTAAAAAGTTGCATAATTCACCCAACGTTTATAACTGTATAGACCACAGCTGACAGTAATACAGGTGGGGTTGAAATAAAGGAAAATTACTTTTTCGTACTTGATAATTACTCTACATTTATTAAAATATGTATAAAATTCTCTTTTGACCAGTGTTTTAATAGTAGATATTGTTTTTGTCATTTTTATGGGAAACTGTTGTCTTGCAAAAATGCCAACAAACAGATTGTGTTTAGTCATGGCGTCAGCCCTGTGCAGAGCTTTGGCTTTCAGATCTGATGTATGACAGACTGTCGTCCTTTTGATTTATTTACGGAATATTTCGTCAATTGTCAGTATGTCACAATGACTTGGAAACTTGATGACTTGGTTTTTGTAAAGGTGTGCATTTGTGTATGTGTTAAGATAGTGATATGGAGAAAATATTATTAAGACTTTATTAAGACCCTCACCAAAGCAGATAAATCATTACAAAGCCTTTTTATCAGCCCTGTGTTAAACAGGCAATAAAACACACATTAGATCTAGCTGGTCACCGGCAAACCATCTCCGAGCCTCTTCAGGGCATTATCCTAGGCATTATTCAGGAAACACAAACACACACAACCGTACACATAGATACACACAGACATACTCAAAAACACAACCTCAGTGCTCTTCCCACTCATGTGTACATTGGCTGCCAGGGCTGTCTTTGTATCCCATCACCATAACAACTGCCTCACAGAACATCTGAAAAAAAGGAAAAAGCCAAAGTGAATTTCTCTCACTCAGTTTGACTTGGAGATGGTGAGAGTAGCAGTCGGCAGCTCCTCGCAGCATGTCAGCACGGTGTGTGTGAACAAGGAGCAGGCTTGTAGAGGCAAGCGGGTTGTGGATGGCTTAGTATGAAGAGAAACGAGTATGTGATGTGAGATTCGGAGGGTGTTGTAGAGTGTGACTTTTCAGAACGAGGGATATACGGTGTATGATGCCACGTATGGTGAGTGTCAAAACTGGCTGCTGTAGTCTGTTCTCATTTTTGCACGTGAGTGTACATGTTTATACGTATGCATTTCAGTTTGTTGTGTATGTGTGTATGTGTGTCTGGAGGCTTTTGCACATGTGGAGGTTATGTAATGACTAAGGCTCAGAAACCTTGAGATTGCAATAATAATGAAAGTTCTCTGTGAAGCTCATTGGGGATACTGCAGATATTGTATAATTGCATTCTCAAGATACATTTTAGGCTATGAATCATGTTTTCATTGATATTTTATATGTTCAATATTACGCTGTAGTGCAGTAAATTTGTAATAATAATTTCTTTTTGTCTTCTGTAAGTACAGTACATAGTCATTAGATACATTCTAGGCTATAATGTTCCGTCTCAGATAGTCCAAAATAGATGTTGCTTTGATTCGTCTATTATGAAATGTTAGTGCTGTTACCTTGCTCCTAGCTTCCTTCTTCCCTCTATACGCTACAGGCTTAAACACATCAGGAGAGGTGATGAATATTTTTAATCATAAGTCACAGAGGAAATTAAGTGTATTTGTGTGTGTGTGTGTGCATGCATGTATTAGGATTTGGGTGGGAAGGATTTGCATGCGTTTGTACTTGTTTTATGAAAATGCCTTTAAACATAAACATTAACTCTCAGGCTCTGTACAATATTCTAACCATTACACTTGAACTCAAAATGTGACATTGACTTTGGTGCTAATCTCCAAAGGAAAGGTCTTCATTTCATTCTACTCACATTATTAGACAGTTCTGCAAATTCAGAAAAAATACATACGTTTTTAATCCATCTTTCAGTTCAAGCAGCGGTCAACAGTGATTTGCTGCACCCACAAAGGTCGGTGTGGCTCAGATAAAAGTTCAACAAATTTGAACTTTTTGCGCACCACCGCTCTACTCTGTGCACCGCAGACATCCGCGCAGAGCCACTGCAATGCACCACATACACAACAATGGCGAGGGGAGCACAAAAGCTGTTTTCCCACCATGATGTGAATACTCCTTTACTTTACAGCCCTTTCCCTGTCTTTTTTGGTCCATCCCATAATAGCTTATATCTACTGCACATGGTCCATTTGCTTGGCAATGACAGAACAGAAATAAAACCTTCAAACACAGAAGGAGAGAGCAGACACTTTAGCTTTCATCTCTGAACTGCATTATTAAACATCACCATCCACATGAGTCTGACATCACCCAATCACATCTGTCTCTTCCTTTTGCTTCCCCATCTCCCTGTTCCCTTGCCTCCCTCCATTAGGCAAACCTGAAGAAGTTTATGGAGTATGTGCAGCAGAGGAACATTGAAAAGGTCTCAAGGTTCCTGGAAAAAGGCCTGGACCCCAACTTCCATGATCCAGACACAGGAGGTGAGCAAGTCTGTGCTTAGAAATATCCTGTCCCTACCCTACTTTAGTTAATTTATTGTCTTTTTTCAACCTTGATTTGTCTTTTCTCTTGTGTTTTCTCTCTCTCTCTCTCTCTCTCTCTCTCTCTCCTCTCTCTCTCTCTCTCTGTCTTCACCACAAAATGACCATGTATGGATTTTCTGAAATAAGCCCTCTGCATTCTGGGTAAAGCTGGATTACTCTCTTTGCTAATCTCCTCATGTTTATGCAAATGTTTGTCCAGCCATAAAGGAGATTTCCCTGTTGTGTGACCTGTAGTCTGACAGTAGAGCTGTGAAGTGAGGGGAACATGAGAATAGGTTGGTTTAACACCAACAGGAAGCAGCCACTTAGGCGTGCTGGAGTGTGACAATAATGGCAGCCAGGGCAGTTATCCAAATGAGAGTCACTGCAAATGTAAACCCACAGTTTTATTAAATGTAGTGGGCAATTTTGTCATTAGATATTGACAGCTTCAATTGTGGGATGTTCTTTTCTAAGATGAATGCACAATAACGTCCCTGGAAATAAGCTGATATTTGATATTGTTTTCTCACTCATTCTTGGATTTTACAGAATGTCCTTTAACGCTGGCAGCACAGCTGGAGGGATGTGCAGAGCTCATCAAGGTGTTGAAGAGTGGAGGGGCACATCTGGACTTCAGAACAAAAGATGGCATTACTGCCCTACACAAGGCTGTGCGCAGCAAGAACCATACAGCACTTATAGTGAGTATAACACACACACACAATCATAGCAGAGAGCTGACTCATCTCTTTTATTTCTTTTGCTACACCAATTGCCTGCTTGCAAACTTTCCCTATGGGAAAGGATAGTTTGCAGGCTGGCAATCACTGGCAGAGGGTGCTTGAGCAATTGAGTACAGAGGGTGCTTGAGCAATTACTAAATATGTGAGGCTTGATATATCCTCTTTGAATGGGCTGGCATATTCACTGAATGGCCTTGCATGTGTCTGGTTTGAGGAGGCTTGTAACCTAAATGAAAGGGTTTACATGAGTCATATAATTGATTCCATGCTGAGCCAGAACTGTTGAAACTGAAATTAGTTATTTCCTCTCATTGATTGTCCTTATCTAAATATTCAATGTCGCTGGGCCATGTAACATAAACAAGCTGCTGTTGCTGTTTGTATAGTAAGGCTATGAAAGGTCATTTTGTAGCAGAAGAATGCTCATTATACTGCAGGATGTATGATTGAATTGATCAGTACCACTCACCAATGATAAGTTTGCCTAGGTATCTGGATTTTTTTCTTGAGTCACCATTTACCTAGTGTTAAGAACAGCTATATAATGTAGCCCCATGTACCAGCATCTTTAACCGTCACATTACATGATGATGATAGATGGGACTGCATGAAGACCTTTAAGCATTATTCCCCCTCCTAACCACCTTATTTTCCCACCAGACACTGTTGGACTTGGGTGCATCACCTGACTACAAAGACAGTAGGGGGTTGACTCCTCTTTACCACAGCTCGATGGTGGGAGGAGACCCCTACTGCTGTGAGCTGCTGCTGCATGATCATGCACAGGTCGGCTGTGTGGATGAGAATGGCTGGCAAGAAATACACCAGGTAATACACTGACACACATACGTACAGATAAGAGTGATGGGTTGTGTGCAGAATATGAATGCAGGTGCAGGATAAGTGCTGTTTTCATTTAATTGATTTTTGTGTTGTTTTTTGTTGTTGTTGTTGTTTGTTTGGTTTTTTGGTTTGAGAATTTATTTTGTGGCCCTTTTCAGTAGATCTCTTTTTGTAACTTCATGTCCTATCACACTTTTTGAAAGGAAGAAATTAGTACACATATTTGGCTCAGTTTTTCTGTATATGAATGTGGGTTGGCTGCTCAAATAAATTTTCTGTGTGGAAAAACACTCCTGATACATGGCATTGTGCCTTGTCTGACCACCCACACCTAAACATGTGCACACACTCATACATATTGAATGCTTGTTTACTCAGAGAAATGCAGTACGTTAGCAAAACACTGATGGCTACTAAGATGTCACTACCTATACATGAAGGCCTATGTTTTTCCATACTAAATGAAATAGAAACCTGCAGAAATGAGGAGTTACTGGGACTTCAGAGTTCACTGATACCCACTAAGTTACTCATTCTACTGTTACTGCAACTGTATTTAAGCCAGTGCCTGGCAGTCCAAGTGGTGGTGTGTTAAGTATAGAAATAGGCTCTTGACTAACAAAGCACAAACGCATTATATCTTGCGCATTTTATACACATACAGCCTCAAGGCATGCCCTGCTCTATAAACATAACAGAAGCTAGTGCCTACATGCTGTTTTTGTTTATGTTTGTTTTTAGCTTATAACTGAATAATGACAGAAAGACACCGGAGGTCTGAATGGTCTTGTACAGTTAATGGCACCAAACACACAGCTGTGGGATTCATCTCTTCAGTTGCTGACACTGAATATGAATAAGCACAGAGGACAAGTTGAATGGCCACATTTTACTGTAATGAGAGTAGGGGAATCAAGCTAATCCAAATGTTGAGAAAACCCTCAAATGTTGTGCATTTGAATGCAAATATTCTTGAGTCTTGTTTGGAAGAAAATTTTTATTACTGTTTTCACCACTTCATTTATTTTTCACTTTAGTTCATCTGTTGCCACTGTAAATATGATAACTAATTCAAAGTGAGGACAAAAAGAGCCACAATGTCAGTCAATATTTGCCTGTTTCCTACACAAACTTCCCCCTTCATCTGTCTTCCTAGTTACTCTCTCTTTTATTCTTTTATAGTTACTTACATTACACTCTCAGCTTGATCTCAAGGTCTTGCTATTATTGTTACTTTGAAGACGATAAACAAAAAATGAGCAGATTTGTTCTAACATGGCATGTATGTTTAGGACAGGTCTTTCATAGATTTAAGGCGTCTCACCTGCTTCTGTCTCTTCATGTAATCCCAGACTGAGTCACTGATGTTGGGATCAGGGCTCTGTGAAGGCCACACCATCTGTTTCAGGACTCCTCATTTTTCAGAAGAAAGCTCTTTATGACTCTGGCTGTATTTTAGGGTTGTTGTCATGCTGCATGTTAAATAAGAATCTGAACATCTAAAGTTCCTGAAACTTTCTGTTGTATTTTGTCACAGCAGTTTCTACATTTCAGTCGTTGTTGGTCAAATTCCAACTCTGACAGCAGCCGACTGTCCCGTATCATCCTCTGCTGCACTTGACAGTATCACCATCACTGTATACTATAATATTCTTTAGTAAATATCTCCCCACGACCGTCTCTCATATCAGCCATGGACTGCTTTGTTTTAGAGAGATGTTTTTTTAGCATCTAACCAACAGTACCCCAAACCATTCTCTCAAGTGGTCCTCTAATATGACAATGGGCACCAAATTTGCTATTTACTAATTTGTTTTTGGTGTTTTATGTTTTAGTTTGCTGACAGCAGGACTTGAAACACTGCAGTATGGAATTTGTATTCTTTTGAAACTTTCCAACACATAAACAGAGGGAGAGAACAATATAAGGGCTTACTTGCATACATGCAAGTATAAGTAAGTATAAGTGCCCTTACAATGTGTGGATACACTAAGGGGTGTAAATGGAAGGAGTGATAGTTAATTGCTGAAATAGATCATGTTTATTTGTTCATAAATTCAAGCTAGTTACTGTACAGTAAATTCAATAGTCCTTCAGCCCTACAGAATTTCTCCCCATTTCATTTCTTTCATCTCCTCCTTCTTGTCTCTTGGTTTTTTTTTTTTTTTTTTGGTTTTTTTTTTTTTTTTGTCCTTTTCAGCATTAGTATTCTAGCAGTATACAGTGTGTACAATAGGATACACTGTGGAAGGTCTGATAACCAACAACAATCCCAGCATCATTTGTGTGCTGTCTTACTGCTGTCACACACTCTTAGTGAGACAGAACACAGGAGGTAGAGAACAATTGCTGGGGATAGTTAGTGCATTTCTTTGTCAATGACACAGGACAAAACCAGGGAGTAGGGGGGAGAAAAGAGAGAGAAGGTAGAGATTAGATGAAAAGTTTATTGCTCCCAGTTATGTGAAACAAAGAAGCTGAAAAAAGGCATCATTCTTGCCAGAATAACTTTAACTCACAGATTTACATTCAGCCTTGGGCAATGTATGTGATACAAACAAGGCTTCCCCTTGCTTGTAGAGACTGTTAACAACATGAGTGAGGAGAATTTCACAAGTACCCCAAGGAAAAAAAACAAACCCAAAAGGTTTAAATATTTTAGTCTGTAACATTCAGGTGGTCTAAATGTTGCAGAAACTGTTTTTTGACTTATGTTTGTATTTGAGTATACTCCAGCTGTTCCACTATAATCATTGCCCTATCTGTATTGTGAAAATGGAAAGAGGAAGGTTACATTAAAAAACTGTATTTTGTTTTACTGTGACAAAGAGAAGACTGCTTATGCTGGTTTTTGCAGAGGGCAGAGTCTGAGAAGAGGGCTGCAGCCAAACTCACAATTGTGTATACAGTATAGCTTACAAAAACACAATGTGCTGTTGACTCATTTGGCAGAGTTGCACATACCTATTAGATTTTTGGTTAAAATCCACCATGGGAGCCATGTCACACATTTTCTAATTTCTTGTTCCTCTTCAGTGCAACAAATGTGACAGTAAAGCATGTCCAGCTCACAAATGACATTTTGTGGTTGCTCCAGCTTGAGTTGGTAAGTAAACAAGGCTTAATTTTGTAAAAAGAGTAAAAGTGTGTGTCCTTTCAGGCATGCCGCTATGGCCACGTGCAACACCTGGAACACCTGCTGTTCTACGGAGCTGACATGAGCACCCAGAATGCATCTGGAAACACCGCCCTGCATGTGTGTGCCCTCTACAACCAGGTAACAGTTAGTAGAAAACCGTATTACAGCATGCATGCTTGGGCACTGGATATGGATCAGTTTTCTGTGGAGTTACATTCATATTTGACTGTTGTGCATCACATGATTTACATGTAATGCCAATGTTCAGTGCCAATGCAGGATGAAGAGTCATATTTACATATAGCAGCGGGGTGACAAACTGGAGGTCAGGAGGTTAAATGGCTGTGTGATGCATTTGCCTTCTCATTGTCAGTAAAATAGTTCTGAGGAATAATATAGTATTAGTGAGCTGTTTGGCAAGTAGGTTGGTGTTGTTGGTGTACCTGTGTATGTGAACTGTGGCATCTATGTGTGGGCATTTTGAAGTATGTAAGCGTATAAGCTTTTATCTGTTTACTTGTCCTCCAACAGTTGTAGGAGGCAGTTTCTGTGCTGCAGCCTTGAACCTAGTGGGGCCCCAGTGTCTTGCTCGAGGACACTTGTGCAATGCAGACACTTGCTGTTACTTTATAGAGTTCTCTGATTCGTAGCATATGTGCATGTGCACACTATGAGCTTGTGATAACAGAAAAGATGTATATATAGTGTTTGTTTAAAATCTGAATGAATGCACTTTATATCAGTTGGAGGTAAAGGAAGATACGAGAAGAGATGGGGGTGGTAAAAACCTACTAGGTGCAGTATACACATCTGCTGCATAGAGTGTTTGGTTAGAGGCTTCTTGAAGTGAAACATGTAACTGGGAATTCTGGAAGAGACTTTTCTGCTGCTTCATTGGGAAATAGAGAGTAGTGCTCAGTTCATGAACATTAAATGAGCACTTTACTCCTCTCTCCCTTTCATAGACAAACAAGTGAAAATGTGTGTGTGTGTGTGTGTGTGTGTGTGTGTGTGTGTGTGTGTGTGTGTTTGCGTGTTGTAATTTTAATTGTGTACTTTTCAGCTAATTCCAGTCATGAGGAATGACCTGCTTTAACTGGATTGGAACACCATAGTCTCTGGAGAGAGATAGAGAGAGAGAGAGAGAGAGAGAGAAAGAGAGAGAGTGAGTGTGAGTGTGTGTATGTATGTATGTGCGCACGCGTATGTATGTGCGTGTACGGGTTTCAGAAGCACAACATCAATATTTAATACAAGCTGTTTGTAACACATCCACGTGACTGAAGTCATTACATGTTCTACTTCTCAGTGGAGGGATAGGACCGGGGGTTGAGCCTCTGTGGAGCAAGAGGGGATATAATCAAAGATAGAATATCTTTCTGTTTAATTTACAGTTTCTTGTACTTCTTGTTAATCTACTCTTTGGTAATATACCTTGCTCTGGCTCTTTGACGGCCACTGTTATCCTGCCTATGGAAGCCAAGCACCACCATGAGCTGATTGATCCCAGAAACAGTGCATCTTAGCAGGGTTACAGCAGGCTCGAAATGTTGGCTGGCAGGCTGATTATATACAATCACAGAAACAGAAAGAAAGAGGCTGGTAGAATTGACCAGGAAACTAGTAGTCCAGTGGTCCTGATAGATAGCTCAGGACCACTGGACTACTGTGTATTTGCAATCAGATAAACATTAAAGAGAAAAGAGAGGGTGTCAGGAAAGAGGGACAGATGTATTCTGGGAGAAAGAGAGTGGATAAATGATAAGGTAACATGATCATCAACAGAATAAGCTTGATCAATGGCCTGAAAATCTCATTCCTTGGGTCTGGCTGGCCATTAACATTTACTTAGTGGGCTTTTAGCATGGCAGATGTGACCAGCAACAGTGAATGAAGGCATGGCAGGGGTCTTTTACCTGACAGACAGATCCATAGGAGGTGGTTGACTGCAAGATTGAGAAAGGACACAGTAGGTAATGGCAAGTATGTACAACATTGATGAGTGAAATTAAAAACATAAAAAACAAAAAGTAAAAACATAAAATAATGAGGAATTCAGCTCTTACTTAGAGTGTTTCATGTTTAAATCATGCACCTTGTGGTTTAGATGTTTGTCACAACACAACATAAAAACAAGCTCTACATTCAGGGGAGGATGCCAAATCTGCTCTTTCAATTCTAACGAGAGAAGGAATCCTCAAATGTATAAACATGGCTGTTAGAGGAAGCATCTGTCACACTCTTCACACATGACTGACCTGCGTCATTACTGTAAAGTACTCGACTTAGCTCACTGTGTATTCGTATGTAGCTAAAGTAATCACATCTAGCAAACGATGGTGAGGACTCCTGGAATGATTTTCTTAATGAATTCCTATAGGAAACCTTGGAGAGAAAAGCAAGACAGATGGCCCACACTGTAATTGGCCTCCATGTGTGCATGTCTGTGTATGCAATGTGTCTGTGTAAATTAGCATAGAAAGTCACTAAATGGCAAAAAATTCAGCTGTTGAGGTTCTCAAACCTCCATTCATTTGATTATTTAAGATGGTAACACATTTGCATCACCACAAGGCCCAAACACAAGGTTAACATCTTGTAACATGCCATGTAAATGGAGAGGTTCAAGTGTGCCACATGGGGTGTACGTGCAACTGTCAAAGTGCTAAATGTCTCACTGAAGTAACAGATAGTGGTGTGGCATTTACCACCAGTTCTTCTTCATATCTCTGTGGTATTGAGACATGTGTAATAGCAAGCATTTTATTGATTCCTTTTTCTCACCTAACACGATCCATGGCCTGAAGAAGAGTTATGAAACACTAGCATTAGGCTGGCCTTGTTTTCTCATTACTGCATGTTAAAATAGCAGGATAGACTGCAATACATATACTTATACATATACATATGCATTTACACATATTCTTTAAAAACAGCCTCCAAATGGAGATAATTGTGTCAGCCATTGTGCTTCACTTGAGTGTGCCTTTATATGTTTCTCTATCCTTTTTCCTTGTAATGTCTCCTTTTACTCATCTACATTCATTTAACACCTCTTTCCAACCTTGTGTATTCTCCAGGATTCCTTTCAAAACTGCCCCATTCAGCAGATTTCTCATAATCTAATTTGTGCACTCATTTATCTGTCTTAATAAAACATACAGACATGCACAGTTAGCTCCTCACATTTTGTTTTAGATTACTTTGATAATCATGATCATTGTGACTCTTAACACTGAAAAGTGTGTGTGTGTTTGTCTGTGTTTTTATATCTTTGTGTGTATGAACCCTCATGGCTGTGCATGAAGCTGCATAATGTATGGGTGATTAGCAATTAGCTAAGCTAACAGCCGTAGGCGTTTATCCATATGGGTTTTTAGTTCTTTTAGACCCTTAATGGTTGTATAGACTATTAGCAGCAAGAGTAATAATGCATTATTCATATCACCTGCTCCATTTACTGATACCCACACATCTTCACTGTCTATGTTTACACGGGCTTTACAGGTTTATACAGGTTTTCTGTGTCCCATCTGACACCATAGTCATTATACACGCTCTTTAGTTCAAGGCAGTCTGTCAAAGCACCCACATAGCTACCATCTATGATCTAAGGGCTTTACCAGAAGAAAGGTACTCCACTGCATTAGTGTTAGCTTTACAGTAACGTGTGGGGTTCATCATATGATATGAGTAAAGACCGCATGGACGTTATTAACTGAACCACATGTTCAATCAATCTGTGCATGTGTGTCCTTGAACGTGTGACTCAGTGGCGAGGGGAGTCACCAGAGTCATTGTTCTGATTGTAGAGCAAGGCTAGTCGTGTTAATTCTGCTCGGTGTTAAATTACATATCGACCCTCAGCCAGCCAGTACATGGACACATAACCGTGTCTATCCAATCTACGATTGGGCTGTTTTTGCCAGAGGCGCCTGTGCTCATTTACACGCAAAAATGTATGGCAATAATCTGACACACAGGAGAGAGAAATGTGTAGTTGTGAACTAACGAGGATGAGGATGTGTTTCTTGTATGGACTAATTTCAGGATATGTTTTTACCTACATGCTGCTTGTAGTTATAGTTTAGCCATTGTTTTGCTAACCAGACAAAATCAAAAAGTTAAATAGCTTTTATATTAACCATTGTCTTACTACAGTCACTGGCACACTTTCTGACTGTCCATCTGTCTTTCTTTTTTTCTCCTGTTCTTCCTCCTTGTTTACTGTAATTAAAAGATACAAGGGGTAGATCAGCAAAAACTTTAGCTTGGAGAGTAACAATATACAGATGGATGATAAATTAAAGGAAGAACCAAAAAATGGGTGCAGAAACAGGATGATAATACCCCCATCCACAGGGCATGAAGGGTCACTGAATGGTTTGATGGGTATGAAAATAATTTGAATCATATGCTCTGGCCTTCACAATCACCAGATCTCAACCCAGCTGAATACCTATGGGCCATTTTGGACCAATGTATTAGGCATTGCTTCCCACCATCATCATCAGAACACCAGATGAGGGAATATCTTTTGGAAGAATGGTGTTCCAAGTCCAGAGACTTGAAGAAGCAATGCCAAGGTGCATCAGAGCTGTTCTGGCAGCTCATGGTGGCCCAACACCTTACTAAGACACTTTATGATGGTTTTTCTCAAAAATTGTCACCCCTCTATATATTTTTACCCTCAAGGTTACTTGGATACAGAACAAGACTCTAGGAAAATGACATCATTGCTAGGAATTATACCTCTGTGGTTGTGTCGCTAGAGTTGAAAAGTAAGATACTAAGAGTTTGCATTTGTGTGTTTTGCTCTCTTTTTTTTTTACAGCAACAGTACAACTTCAGGGATGCTGTGCTTTTGGTGAATTGGTTGAAGATTGTTATTACATTTGTTTACATTGTTTTCACTAATGCTTTAAAGCCTTTGTTCATAACAGTTTGGATGAGAATTATGTCTTTATCTAGATTCACAGTTACAACGGTTCTAATGTTCTTCCACCTGCTTTTCTTAAAGACAGTGAGTAATAGTGAATGGCTCAAGTAAAGATGTTTACACTGTGATTTTTAGAAGCACCTCATGGAGCTGACTTATGCTGATGTTTATTTGGCTGCTGATTTTCCACAAGAGGGAGATATTAGCTATCAGGTAGCTTTTCTTTACATTCGTCATTAGTGAAGACATTCGTTTGGATCAATAGCACTATTGTACGCATGTCAGCAGTTGTGTCTTGTTAATACCAGTACACAAAGACATATGTGTTTGCTGCCAGGGTGGAACATAAAATCCTTTGTTGTCAAGGCAGGCGATTTCTCACTACTTTAATGCACAAATGAACTGAATAACAGTTGCACCAGCCAAGCATTCCCTTAGTCTCCTTAGGTATTTGATACGCACTGAGTCACTTGTATTTGCTTTAATTATTTTATATTCTCGCACATGATTCTGCATCCCTAATTTTTATAGCATCATGCGTATGAGAAAGGGAGTCTTATAAAAATAAAGTTTATTTTAATTTCTTCACTTTATTTATAGCTGTGCAGATATAGCCAGTACTCACTTCCAGTACAGCACTGCTGTAAAAAAACAAATAAGTGTCCATGTTTGAATAAGGATATCCTTTCAGTGACTCATGCCATATCAAATTAATCACGCAAACCTGCATAGCACAAGGGTTTCTCAAGGGGCATCTGTGTTCTTTTTAAACTGCCACCAGTGCTTTACTTGTTGGAGTCATTCTCAATCAGACCTCATACTCTCAGACATGTTTCTTTTGGAGGTGATCAAAGAGGTTGCTTGTAATTCTGCCTCTGGCAACAATTGTCGCACTGCTTAGCCTGCTAATTGCATTCCACTCGATATTTGACTTTCTAGAACCAAACCATGTCCAAATTGTATAATGTTTCACTTTCTAATCATTCTATCCTTCCACTGTGGCAGTGTGTGGTGTCCCTCCTTCTTCAGCATTCAGACATGCATTAGTCTTAGCAAAACAGGTAAATGGTCCTCTGTTGTTTTTTTTGGTCTATCAGTGACACTGCCATTAAAGCTGCGCTGGTCAACACACACTTATTTAATGCTTTAGGTGGACTATATCTGATGTCACATCTAATACTCCAACAATACTGACACAAACCGTATTAGGCAAATCCATTTCATGGCACATGACTTATACTTTGTATACCACCCACCTCTAACAGAGAAACGCATTAGAACACTGGAAATGGCATCCTCAGGAGCTCTATACATCATTTTCTGTGTGTATGTCTTGTGTCTGTGTGTGTGTGTGTATGTGTGTGTGCATGCGTGTGTGCGCATGCGCACATGCATTTGTTTGTGTATTTGCATATATGTTGGTGCAGTACAGTAAAATCAAATGTAGTGACATTTAAAACTCCCAGCAAAAACACATAAATGTCTTTGTTGTCATTCAGGATAGCTGTGCACGAGTTCTCCTGTTCCGGGGGGCCAATAAAGAGATAAAGAACTACAACAGCCAGACTGCTTTTCAGGTACGTGCAGTAACCAAGACCCACTGTGTGTATTATCATACTGTATATCTTTGACATGTCAGAGCTTAATGGATTGAATGAGTAGGTCTACACCTAAAGTTGATAAACTGAATATGTTGATTGCCATTGAAAACTTTGAACAACAGCTCTCTCAACTCCTCTCTTACCATAGTGGTCTGTGTCTGAATTCAAGCCTTGTGGTTGATGAAGTCTGTGTGAAATTGACACTGACACTAATTTCCTATGCAGATCAAAGTTAATTTGTTTGTACATTTGTGTGTGTGGTCCACACAGTGCCCAGAACATTGTCACTCATACAGATTTTACACATCTGCTACAACAAAGGACTAGATGTGTAAAATATTTATTAGGAAATGATAAATTGTTTTTATATTTTTGTTTAGCATTTTGACAAAAATGTTCCTGTTTCCTTACCTGTACTCATGTATCTTTCCCACCTCTAGGTGGCTATTATAGCAGGAAACTTTGATCTGGCTGAAATCATAAAGGTCCACAAAGCATCAGATGTTGGTAAGTTGGCAGCAGTGGTTGTATATCACAAGGCTCCCTCAGCGTTCCATAGGTTTTAATCTGAATGTGGTGTCAGGGAGACATCAGGTTGAAGAATGGATGGGCATAGACAGTGCAGAAGCTCAAGGACAGTGATTATAGGTTGAATACAGAGGTGTGGGGAAATGAAACGAGAAGGAAATTTAAGTGATGTGGAGAGTGTTTCAGGTGTCATTGGATCCCTGCTGAGTTGAGCAGGTCTCTGTGACGTGAACACACAGGAAAACTCTGCCATCTAGTGTGGACAGGATGTACTGCCCTTCTTTTTTACATTGTGAAATAATGATGTTCAGAAATTTTATTCCTGCTAACTAAAATAGGAATCATGTGTAATGTGGTGAATTTATGGTTCATTAATTCTAAATTTGACCACTCCATCATTACACTATAAATATACATTACTTTACACAGCCAATGTGTTGGTAATGTATGTGTGAACTTAAACACACATGGTTAATTATTTTTATACATGAAAATTTTTAATGATGAGAATATTTAACTCACAGCTACAAGAAAAAAAAAACAGTAATTTCATTATCAAAGATCTTAAACGGCCTCTCCTATTCTGTTCTTTATTCTTCAGTGGCCGATAATAAAATATGATAACTGATGAGACTGATAAAACACTACTGAGGTTTAATAATCTCATTTTTAAGGATTTACTGCAAAACCATCAGGACCAGATCCATCATTTCATTTGATCCTTTGTGTAAAAGTCTACATATAGTTTATATCTCTGTAAAGAATCACAGCTCAGTGTCAGATTTGTGCGACCTAATAATACGCTTTAACAAGCAAATTTCATTGACCTTGAGAATATGTGCAGTTGCAGTTATTTCCCCATCACAGCAGTCTTTTCATGATGCTTGCTATAGTTGCTTCATATGATATAGTGATTCTGTCAAGAGGTGCTCTAGATGTGCATATGTCTTTCTTCTCTCAGTGCCTTTCAGGGAGACCCCCTCCTACACCAACCGTCGACGTGTGATGCCTGGCTCCCTGCCTTCGCCACGTTCCCTGCTCCGCTCTGCGAGTGACAACAATCTGAATGGGGACCATGATCACATCCACAGTCAGACCCCCCGAGAAATTCGCGGCCGTCAGGGTCACTCCCCTGTCCCCTCGCTGCGCAGTCTGCCAGCTCTTGGGCAACAGCACAGCAGCCTTGGAGAGGTAAGATTGAGCCATTGAATTTTTATCTGTGTGTACACATTTTAGCACGAAAAACCAGTGAATGACAAAATGAGAAAAATAATATCACATCATCTTATTGATATAGTCCCTTTGTATATTTGGTCCATATGTCACACCAAGATGATTGTGATGTTATAAACATGTGTATGATACTTCTCTCTTCTTCTGCTCTGTCAGAGCCGTCACGGTGAGATCCCTGACAGCAGTCTCCAGAGTACAGGCAGCTCCAGATCCTCCCATTCACGCTCGCCTTCACTACATCACATGCATGAGGAGGACAAGCCAATTCCTAGAAGGTCCCACAGCCATGGCTACCCTCATGGACACGGCCCTCGTGGAAGACTCAGGTCTGTAAGATTTGCTTTGACTTCAGCTCAACATCATTTGTCAATTAACTCAACTAAAGTTTGATAGACAGATTTATAAACAAGCAAATCATTTCCTTTCAGTTCCTAATTCATGTCTCTCACTTGTCAGTCTTGGCAGCTATTTGCTTTAAATAGATAATCTGTGATTGACCTTGTGATTATTTGCTTACTTTGATATGTAAACCTAATTTCAAAAAGCAGAAACCCCCATATGATGTGTCTAAGTCACTTGCTAGTCACCAGACAGCTTTCTGCATCTTATTCCATCTGTTGCTGTCTGCCACTGGTGATAAACATGACATAATATCAGTCAGTGCAGAATCTTGTTTATTTATTCATACATCAATTCCAGGCACACATGAGAGACATTTTCATGTTGAAACTGTACTTGCAACCCGCCCCAAAAAGGTCATCTATGCAAAGCATAAACTGGGAGCTGAACATGTAAATGTATGTTAATAGGTTGGGATCAAATTTACAGTGGCAGATTGAAACACTGATCAGTAAGAGGTCTTTTATAATTGAACGTTGTGTAGCTGTTGTGTGGCCTGCACTCTTGTCAGGGTATGAGGGCAATGATCAGTGGCATGGTGTGTGTCTGGCATAGACAACAGGCCTGTTTATGTAACAAGAAATGCAGCATTTGTCCTGCTGGGAGGACAGAGGGCAAATACCGTGCTTCAAATCTGTGTGTGCGCACGTCTGTTTGTATGTGATGATGTGTATGTATAGCCACATGCACATGGCTGTGTACATGGGTGCCTTCACAGCTCAGAGATAGACAGATGGAAAGGGGCTAATAATGATCACCATGGGGACCAATTGAAGACTGCCAAGCTGCGAGTGTGTGTGTATGTCAGCTTGTGTGAGAGAGATTGAGAGACAGTGGATACATTCTGAAATTAGAGCTATGAGTAATGTCATTGGACGGGCCACTCAGTTCAAAACAGCTTGTCACTTGATTGATACATAAATCCACTGATGTAGTTGTAGCTGCTGGGTGCTGGAACAAATCTCTTTGCTAGTACACTGAACCATTAGACAAACTGCACAGTAAACTAAGGCTCTGATCACATCTCGGAGCAAAAGATGGAAGTGGTTTACTGACACTTGGTTTGTTACGCTTTTTATTATGATCATATGTCAGAGCAAGATCACCGTACAGTACACATCTACTGTGACTCCTAGATGCCACACACTGTGTGTGTGTGTGTGTGTGTGTGTGTGTGTGTGTGTGTGTGCGCGTGTGCGCGCGTACATGAAACAGTCTGATGTCTGACAGGGGAATTGCATTACAGGCACAGCTCCAGCCGTACTCCCCTCTCCTCTAATACTCTCCTGTCACTTTACTCCATCCATCAAAGACACACTCTCTCTCTCTCTCTCTCTCTCTCTCTCTCTCTCTCTCTCTCTCCTCTCTCTCTCTCTCTCTCTCTCCTCTCTCTCTCTCTCTCTCTCTCTCTCTCTCTCTCTCTCTCTCTCTCTGTGTGTGTGTGTGTGTGTTTGTCTTGCTCTTACTTTCTACCTCTCATTTTGTCCTTCACACAAGCACACATAAACACATACAAACAGTGCCATTAATCTAAGGTTTGTAGCTAGAGATCAGTCAACATCCTTTATTACATCATGTAACATGGACATATCACGTAGTGAAGAGACTAAAACTCTTGGGTGTTCAACCGGAAATTGAATTATATGAAGTGAATTTGGTTCATTAATAAATTCACACTGCAGCGTTAAACCACCCTCGCCTCTTTCTATCTATCACAGTAAGCACATCTTCCTCTGCTACATGTGGCACTACATTGGCATTGCCATTCACTGACAATGATACGTGTTAGTGTGCTCATTTTGTACAAGGTTGATTAGAGTGCGAAAAAAGGGAAGAGGATGGAGATGAAAAAGAAAAAGACGCTTCAGCAGGTTTAGTATGTCTGCTGTGTCCTGACCTAAATGGCCTTCTGTACACAGGGAGTTAAGACCTTGTTTTCTGTGCGCATTACCCTTACGCCAAGTATAAAAGTGAGGTGAATGTATAAAAAGCCCAAAATGAGCAGCTGGTCTCCATGGCCAGAACCCGCACCCAAGTGAGACTGATACTGTCCTTGAATATTTTCTCTCTAATATTTCTCCCTCCCTTTCTGTGTTTCTGTCTCTGACCTTCTGTTTATGCCCATGGTAACTCTAGAGGCATTATGGGTACCAAGGGAGTGTGAAATTAGCTTGGCCGGTCAACAGCCCGCCCAACGGCAGACTCCAGCAAGTTCCTGTGGAACTTACCATCACTTCCTCCTCCTTGGACGTGTGTGGTGCTGTCAGGGTTCAATTGCTTGGCCAGGCTTCAGCAGAAAGTTTAGATGAAAGAGAGAATAGAGATGGGTCAAAGTGGCCTGTTAAGACAAGATCAAGAAAGAATGACAAAGGCAGATTAAAGCATAGACGTGTGGGTAACAATCACTCTAGCTGGTGCCGTTGACAATATAATAAGATAAGACATGATGCTGGGTGATAACATGGCAGAATTTTATGTAAGAGAGCAAAATTTGTCCTTGTCATATGAGGTTAATTTGCTGTTTACAGTGATGTGCAGTCAATACAAAGGAATGATTGATCAGGACTGTGTCTCGACAGTGTCAGAGATTGTGATATTGTGCTTTGTACCTTAAGATCTAGTCAGTCTCGATTTGGAAGAGAAGCTCTCACGCAAGACAGAAATTATGTTACTGAGCAGAGGAAACCAACTTTTATCTTTTCCATCTCAAATGTGTCATTTTCCTACAACACCACAGAAACACATTTAACATTTTCAACCATCTTCCTTTGCAGTTGTCATGGTGAAATTTGAGTTTTGCCAGTATTTATTAAGTAAAAACAATTATTATATGACTTGGGGCTGGTTTAACTCAGAGATGGATCAGTGAGTTTTTTCTAAGTTACCTAAAGCATCACCAGGAGAGGTTCCCACCCCAGCCGTTGGTTGAACAAAATGTTTGAATGTCAGCATAAGCTCCTGCTACTCTTTATCTGAAAAGTGTGGGAGGAGATTTGGATGCAGGGGACCAAATCTCAATTACAAATGAAGATTCAGTCACACAACATTCTGAATCATGTTTGCATGTAAAATCATTTTGGTAGTTGGATTTGTCAGTGAGCAAGAAACTGCATCATTACCTGTTGACGTGCTGTATCCTGAGCCCTCATGTGATGTATACTGGCAAAAAGCCCAACAGAGGGGCGTCCTGTTCCCTTCACCTTTCGATTCTTTGTTAGTTGCTGTTCCCCTCACCTCTTTTTCACCTCGTATCCCTTCCCTCTTTCTTTACATTAGTCACACCAGTGGCTGTTGGTGTGAAGATTATCCATGGTGCCTTAACACAGCCAAAGGGCTGAGGTACACAGAGAAAAAAGGAGGACAGGAATAGGGTGGAAGAGGAGGAGGAGAAGCAGAGTTGAGCTTCTTCTGCTTCACCTGTGGTGAATTCACATCAAAGAGGATTGGTATTGATCTACGCACATCATCATTTCTATCAGAGGGTGATTCTGATAGATAACAGTGATCCATTTGGCTTTTTATCGTCTGTCTTTGTTTAAAAAACTGGTGTTGTCTGCATGGGCCTGGCCACACACAATAAATCAACAAAATAAATCAATATACGCCATTTTATACAGTATAGAGCCCTTAACAGAAATGTACAATATGTGCCACTGATTTCAGAATGCATCAAACATGTGGATGTGGTTTACAAATAGCAGAGGCCCCTCCAAATGTGGTGAAGGGCAGTAACTGCAGGTACCTTATCTACTCTTCAGCAGTCAGTCATTCCGGTTCATGTAGTAGCAGTTTGATAACCATGTTAGCTGATGTCCTTCTTTCCAACGGTATCCTCCAACTCTTCCTTGGAGACTCTAAGGCTTTCCCAGGGCAGATGTGATATGTAATCCCTCCAGCATGTTCTGGGTTTTCCCTGGGGTCTCCTCCAGTTTGATGTACCCATGAAGTTTTACTCTGAGCACCCTCTGCATATCTGAGCCCTTTACCTTGTCCCCGATGGTTAGCCCAGAAACCTTGTGAAGGGAATTAATTTCACCATCTTGTATTCACAATCTCCCTCTTTCTGTCCGTTCCCAGAGCTTATGACCATAGGTGAGGGTTTAAATGTTGATCAGCTGAAGGTCTTCACCTTCAGGCTCAGCTCCCTCTTTACCATGACAGCCTACTACTTACATCACTGCAGGCGCCACATGAGTACACCTGTCAATCTCTCATTCAGTCACCTGCACTCGTGAACGAGACCACAAGATACTTAAATTCCTTCATTTCAGTTGGGAGTGAATTGTTTATGGCTCCCATGGCTCAGCACGAACGCCCTGTCTCGTCATAGTGTGTCCAGACACCCACAGCACACCCTAAAAAAGGTGCAAAAGATGCATCCAAAGCATGCAACTGTTATCCACATGGCCTAAGTGTTTTTTTTTGTATTTGAACCTCCACCCCTTTCTGAGATTGAGGTGGAGTTTACAGTTATGTGTTGATCACACCAATTGACCCTATCTTCTAATTTCGCATAATGGTAAAGTCTCTGTGAAGCATAAACTGTCTATGTACAAACAGATTTGCTGTTCAAGACCTTAATACGTTCTACCCAGTGAGCAGAGTCCACATTCTACTTCCTCCTTGATAGCCATAAACACTCCCACATTGGGCAAGAAAGAATGAGAGAGCATATATTCATTCAAGTGCAGCAATGCAAGGACAGACTGATGATCATTAGAATGCAGTGTGATGCTGATTATGACTGTGTTTATAATGGGCTCATCTCACCTTAGAGAGCTGGGCTATTTGAGGAAAAAGCCATTTACCTGAGACAGCAAGGCAGTCATGTGAGAAAAGGCTACACTGAAGCTGCTTAGTTTGATAGCATCTGTGAAAATGGCATTTAATGGCATTTACACTTGCATCTTCAGAGTTATGTAGGCAGTTCATAGATTCTGACATCCAAACTGAGGCAGCTAGACTCATTATTGAGCTGGTCAGATGTTAACCTGTCTAGCTCATTGATCCTGATATCTGTCATGCCCAAATGATTAGCTTTAAAACTTTTTTATAAGGGCCACTTATCTGGAATAATCTCAAGTTTGGTCCAATCTTGAGAAAACAGATAAAGAGTTTGAAAGGCAGGTAATAAATAAGACACAAACATTTGCTCTTGATTTTGCACAAAATGCACCTTGGTTGCTTTGTGCAACTCACACATTTTGATGCCCCACATACAATGGGACATTTATTTTTGCATCTTGTTTTATCTGATATCCCTTTATTTCTATGAAAAATAAAACAATAATGTCAAGGTCACTGTGATCTGTGTGAATTACTGCTACCACATTCAATAGCTGTATTGCATAGCGAGGTTACTGAAATGTGTGAGATGACAATAGAGAGAGAAAATAGTCATTTGGGGCAATAATTTTATTAAAAATGATGTATGACAAATTGACTGTTAGAGATCCAGGTTCATATTATTGGCTTATCAGTGCATTTGTTGGCAATATTTCCTTTCCTTTTATTGACAGTTGCCATCGTTACAGAGGCATGGCTGGTGTCCTAGGAAACGTTAGAGCTTTTGTAATAGACTGCATTAGAACTTTGTGTATGTGTGTAGTTGTGTGTGCATGTAATGGATCCTACATCTGTATCTTGTAGAGGCCACTCTTAATGAGGCACAGTGAAAGAGAAGGAAGGCGAAAAAGGTACACTGAAACAGAAAAAAGTAGCTGTTGTGTCAAATGCATTACAAATTTGCATACTTAAATAGCAATTCTTATCATTATGATAAATAAATCTAAACACCACACATTAGATGTCTAAATCGTTTGTTACTTGTGGGAAAAAATATACACTGTGTTAAATGTAGGTATAATACTATTTTTTATCCAGTATTCAACAGTTTCACATGAACAATGAAACAAAATAGGTATAAAACACTTTCAGAAATATTAAGACATACAACTGTGGAAAAAGGCAAGAACACTGAGTATTTGTCATGCGCTGCTTGAGGAATAAACTAGAAATCTTTTTACAGTTTTATATAGCTTCCTGGTCACTATAACAACAAAGAAAAGTCTGCTCTTTGCTCCCATTTGGTTTAATTTCGAACTGACTGTACAAAGCTTTCTGGTAGACTCTTCTGGTGGTCTGTTAAACTCTATTAGAGCCAGAGAGGATATGAAATAATACAGAAGTGAAATCCAAGAAGCAGCTTATGGATCCACCATGATACTGATGTTTGCAATAGTAACTCAAAAGTAATTCTGGAGGCCATATAGAGTTAAAGAGAAGGTGTTGAGTTGCAGTAGCCTCATCTTGTAAAACCCAAGCAGGTCATTAAGGACAAGAAGAGAGCAGAAACCAGCCCCCCACCACCCACCACCCACCACCGGCTGCCAGGGAGCAGCTGAGGTCAGACTGTGTACATAACCTCACAGTAGGTGTATGGGGTGGTAAAAACGTGTGGGAGGTGGATTTGAGTCATGGAAATAGGTATCCTTAAGTGATCTAATTTTTTGGCTGTCTCTGTCTTGTCTTTGACAAAGCCTCATCTCCCTACTTCTTCTGCCCCCCCCCCCTCTGCTCAGTGTGTGCTGCTGATGTTCACAGTGCTGGGGCTCAGACATTAACATGCGGCAGCCATCCCGGCCCCTCAGTCCCTGTGGTAATTGGAAAGCCGTCAGCAAGCCGTTGTTTCGATGGAGGGAGGGGGGGCAGAGAAAGAGAGGCTGGGTGAGACGGGGAGAGCAAGAAAAGCAATAGAGAGCTGGGGAGAGGAGGAGACAAACAAGGCTTGAAATGAGGGACAGGGGAGACAGGATGGAGAAAGAAGGGGAAAGGGCGCAGGAGGCTGGAATCAGGTGAATGAAAGAATGAAGGCTATAAAGTGACTGATACAACGTGCTGGGGGAGGAATAGCAAGAGACTGAAAGAGGTTGAAACGTAGATAGACAGGCATGAAAGGGTTTAGAGATTCCTAGTCTTTCAAGGAAATGCTGCTGAAAATAGCGTCAAATAGTCTTAATTTAGTGCACGTGTTACAGTGAATGAACAGTGAATTTGTCTATATCTGTTAATGCACATAAACCCACTTACCTGTAAATCCCAGATCAAGTAAACATGACCATGATTGTATTAATTATCTATAGTATCTGAAGTATGTACATAAATTACATGTGTTTAAATGTATGCTTGACAACGCAAAGAGCAGCAACATGATACTGAATGTAACTTACACAGCGGTGGCAAAGAAGTGATGAATGAAGACTAGGCGGAGCTCTGCCGCTGCTGTATTAGAATTCACCAACAGAGAGAGAGAGAGGGAAAGAGAGAGAGAGAGAGAGGAGAGAGAGAGAGAGAGAGAGAGAGAGAGAGAGAGAAGATGCAATGCGAAGAAATGTTGAGAAGGAGAGGGATAAGAAGGTGAAATGGAAGCAAGAGAATGAGAGAGAGGGAAGGAGGGGATTCAAGGCAAAGGGAAAGAGGGAGGAGCGACAGTTAAACCAAATGGGCTGGAGCTTTTTGCCCCCCGCCCCACTGCACACAAGCATGCACACTCACACACTCTCACACACACACACACACACACACACACACTCACAGCCTGCCTCAGGGAGCCATGGCGCATGCACGCTCGCGGGCAGACAAGCAGGAGGAGATCAATCGTGCTCTGGGACTAGTGTGTGTGTATGTGTATGTCAGCAATGTGTTAGTGACATGCTGGTAGTGGCGTATGTCATGCTAGTGAGAGGTGCAGTGTTAGCAGGAGCGGAGGGGGCTGTCTGTGTATGTGCCTGTGCGCACTGCTAGAATGCACATAGAGGGCTTGTGGTGTGTGAGTGTGAGCGAGCCGTCAAAGGGGAGGGGAGCTACGGAGCGCAGCAGCAGCAGTAGCAGCAGTAGCAGCAGCAACATTTCCAGAGTGTGTGTGAGCGAGTGTGTGTGTGTGAGGGGTGGAGGGGAGAGGAGAGGCAGACACGGCGGGACTCCCGGGAGAAGGAGCGGGAGTCGGGGAGCAGACCCAGCCTCTCTCCTCCACAGCAGGAGAACCAGGATCCAAGGACGAGGCAGGATCTGTAGCCCAGCCTGGAGCAGCTGGACCTGGGGACACACGGGGGATCTGTGTCCCTCTCTGGAGGGGGCTACTGCTAGAGCCCTAACTCAGGATGTGTTTGACTAAGGGGGGCTTCCAGACGGATCTGACAGACCCACACAGAGAAGGAAACAGTGCAGTCCCTCTTAAATATTTCTTCTTCTACCTCGGTTAGGATGCGGGGGAGAGGGGAGAGATAGAAGAGAGAGAGAGAGGGTAAAAGGGAGCAAGAAGGATATTGTCTGTGCTATTAAGGAAAGAAGAGAGGGAATAAGAAGGGGTGGGGGGGTGGTTGGGAGGAGTGTACTCTCCTCTCATGACTCTCCCATGGAACACTGACTGTTGACTGTTGATCGGCAGGCACAGGGACTTGTTTATGAATCCCTCCCTGGCCACCATAACAACCAGGGGGAGCCACCAGGTTGCTGTCCCGCTGACAACCATGTCGGTGACCACGGGCTTCAGCTACCAGCTCCCTGGAATCACCACAGTAACATATGTGTTTGTTTACAGCCCCGGCTCAGTGCAGCGAGACCCAAGCCCCCCCCATCACACCCCTCCAGCGCTGACAGGCCCCCGCGGGCCCAAACGGAAACTCTACAGTGCTGTCCCAGGACGTACCTTCATCGTGGTCAAGCCCTACACACCACAGGGGGAGGGAGAAATCCAACTCAACCGTGGAGAGAGGGTCAAAGGTAGGTTGTCTATTATCCCCTCGCTTAACCCTGCTACTGTAACTACTACTCTTTGACACTGCTGCCACTATTCTGTATTTCATAGCATGTCAGCAATTCTCTGTCATTACCACTAATGATGTTTAAACTCTCCGGTGAAGTCCATGGCTATATGTAGCTCGTATGACTATCAGAGTTGGGTTTGTAGCAGAATAAAAAAAGCAGACATTCCTCTGCTCTCATACTTCTCAGATACAAAGCACTCCATTACTTCACTGTTTTTCGCTGCAAAGCAGTTATGTAATCTCTCAACCTGGAAGTCATTTCAGTGTCGTTTGAGCTTGACATTGTGAATTATCATTTCATTCACTTTGTAAATGTGCTGTTTTCTGCTTTACACAGAGGCGCCGTGGCTTCGCTTTCATGTGTTTGTATGTGTGCTTTTGTCTCCATCCATGCTTCACTCAAGACTATGACTGTAATGACGTAGAAGGTAAACTCCATAATATTCTTCTCACCCTGTATCTCTCCCATATATCTCAGTGTGTCAACTCTACACCTGCAGCCTAGCAGTTAGTTCTTGGCCTTGTTTGAATCCACTTGAGATGTGTTTACAATCTCAGTATAAATCTGTGATCACTTCAAGGAGAGGGCATGCAAATTCAAACAGGTCCTGTGTGCTTTTCATCATTGGTATGCTTAACCACTGTCCTTCCTCCTCTGTGAGAGTGCTTCTCCCCGAACGTACAACTGCTTTCCTCCCCTCTCTTATCACCTGTCCACAGACACCCAGCTCCACAGTGACCCCACACCCTACATCCTGCCACTTCACATACATCACCATGGATCAAACCCACATTAGCTTAATGGAAACAGTTCCCTCATGTCCTCAGAAAGGCTGGAGAGAGAGAGGGCGGCCGCACTCATGCTGAGACCTCTCATGTTGCTTTCAGATCTACAGAGGCACAGGAAGTACAGATTAAGGGTCAATTTGGAATATCAATTTGGATTTTGTGCAACAATCACAACACACATGAACACACACCCTCTCTTATCTCTTTCTCTCTCTTTCTCATTCAGTAGCAAACAACACACAAACAGTAGTCTGGACCCACTAGCAAGACCCCTTCTCTCTGCCTGGAAACACACTGAAGTATTCCCACCCTTTGTAGATGTTTTCTGTCTTTCAGCTTCTTTGTCCTTACACACCCTTACCAGCGGACCTCCTCCTGTATGCTCTGATGCCTCTTCTTTATAGTATTGTGTCTGTTTTATGAAAACACTGCTGTCATTTGCACGAGAATTACTACAACAGGTAATAATCAATTCAGTCTCATGTTTTTGAAGAATGAAACTGAATGGCATTTTCTGAAACTGTGATGCATACTGATGTTGACACAAATGTTACCAGAAATGTGATGACTCAACAGCAGCCAGTATACCTCTATCTACTGAATGGATCTGCTGTCACTGGCTTTTCTGTCAGTGTAGCTGAATCCATAACCCTGCCACTAATGTGAACACAGTGTTTTGCCGTTCTTTCATGTTGGCCATGCAGGAAACAAGCTTACAGTCGCATGGCTGCCAGCACCATGGCCCGGCCAAGTAAACCATCTGGCTCTGTTATGCAACACTGACCATCATAACCATTACTGTGTTGCATTCACTATGCCTCTGTAGTCCTAGGTTAGAAACTGAGAAATACATCACTGATGTCAACTGGTTGCTGAAGTGCTCAAACTGTTCAGGCAGTTCCAGGTCTATGTAAAATATTTGTTTTGGTAACCGCGTTATTTAGTGGATTTTATGTGGTCCTAGCAGGGGATGACCAGCCTTCCTGGTGCACAGAGAGACTAGGCTTGAGGAGCCACTTCCTTTAGGGATGGATGACCCTTGGTTTGATGCATAATGTATTTCATCTAATCTGCATTCATAAATGGATGAGTTGCTAATAGTAATAGGACTCATTTGCAATGGAAGACAGGAGGAGGTAAGGCAAGTGAAAGAGAGGGAAAAAGAAAGATGGATTTATTTCTTTATCTTTTCTCATCTTTTGCTCCTGATTAAGGTGACAAACAAATAATCAAACAAAACATCTCCACCTCTGGGGATGTTTATACGTGCGTGTAAGTGAATGTACATGTATATGAAGTTAAAATCAACAGCACTGTCTGTGCCCTGAAGCTAACTCTGAAGCTGACTGATTTGGATTACAATTATGTTAATGATTCATTAACCTCCTAAAACATACACACATATACTTGCACACATGCATGAAGCCACTCATTCACTCATTTGTCTTCCTGTTAATGTCCTCATCACCTGCTATACCAGAGGAGCATCTTTACGATGAGATCAGACTGGGTAAATCTCACTGAATCATCTTTTTGTCTGTGTTTGTGGGTGTTGTGTGTATGTGTGATATGTGTTAACATACATGGTTACACATGTAAGCATTAGCATAACTGTTTATTAGCTTGCCTATTAGTGTGACTACCGTGGTCTGTTGAGGCAGGGAATATTGTATACTGTACGGGGAAATATGTGTCACACTGTGTAGTTTAATGAAGACCATTGATTTTGTTCTAATGGGAGACATACTGTAGCTCTCAGCAGTAGACTGTAGCATGTTCCTGGTCAAGTGTGTGTGTAGCTAAGCCTTTACAAATATGAGATTCTTGAAAACTTAATTGCACAATGTAATGATTTCTTGTTTTCCTACTTTTTGTAGTGAATGATGAGTGTCTGGATTCAGATGGTAAATACAGCAGAGCTTTATAGCAACACTTCCCATAGCACTTTGTTTATGTAAACCCACAGCTGAACTAACCTGTTCTAGACAGTCACATGTCACTTGATTAATATGTTTATATGTTTACCTTGACATGACACTATGATTGTTTGTTGTTTTTTGCTCATTGCAAGATATTCATCACAACTTGAGTAAAAATTTAATCAGAGCGAGCAGTGTAACCAGCCTAGTTTTGCAACCGAGTGCTTTTAACTCCCACAACCCTGACAGGTCTTCCTAAATTATTTATTGTTTTTTACATAGCATGACAGATTTTTGGCAGTGTACAATAACCAACAAAAATTCATTAACTCTGATTTATTTCCTTTTAAGATTCCCTGTAGAAGTTAGAGGTAATGGATGAAATCCATGCTAGCAGTAACATACAGTAGTGTACAGTATGTTGTGGTGGGATAGGACTAGTAACGTAACTGTGGACAGCCAATATGTACAGTAATGTGTTTATATAATGACAAAAATACCTGCTCTATCAGTTATGTATTAATTCATGTAATGCATTATAGCTGACACCCTGTGTAATGAGGACTATGAGGATTACGCGAATGTCATTAATGATGACCATGATGAACATGAAGGTAAAATAAATATTTCTGCTTTTAATTGTGAAAGAAGGATGACAGAGTGGTTAAAACGGTAAATCGTTAAGGAAAATTATGTATTATTCTGCTACCACAAGTAATGATGTGAAGATCGTAGCAGTCTTTTGTTCCTTCAGAGCATGAGAATTTTCAGGCTTATTTTTAAGTTTGCACTGTTGAAGTGCAGTGAAGAAAAAATGAAATGAAATGAGAATAAGAATCTGTGACACTGAGATAAAATGTAAATGGTACAAGACTTGTATGGTTCTTAAAAGTTGCACGATTCTACTTTGTCATCCTTCGTCTAGCACTGATAGATGCACATATAACTCCAATGTGCAACAGTAGATGAGTCTTAAATGTATGCTTAGTTTCAGTAACTGAATCAAATGCTTGAGTCCCCAAGAGCACATGTTTTATCCAACCAGTTTCTCATCCATTATGAAGAATTGCTTGGAAAAACTCCCAGTCTTCACTCAGTGATTGTCAGTCCATTGGTCTGCTGTCTGAAATCAATGTCTCTAGACAGCCATCGTCTAGACAAACAGCCCTGCTGTTCGCCATTTAGCAGGGTCATCCACATCCAGCTCTCCAAGCGCACTGTTAGTTTCAGATAATGAGATCTGTTTGTCGTTCCTCACTCGCTGACCGCCAGTGGACCACAAAACTAGCATGCACTTGGTGTCATGGCGTGTTTGAGTGTGTGTATGTGTGTGTGTGTGTGCATGTGTGTGTGCTATTATCACCATTCAAAAAAGTGGATTCCTCTATTATATTATTATTTTGTGGTTTGTCTGTTTGCTTTCTGACAGACCCTCAAAGTGCTGTCTGAGGGCGAAGACTTTGTTTTAGGGTCATGGTTAGAATTAGGTTTAAGTCAGGGTTAGGGAAAGGGGCCAAGGAATGCATAATATCAATGAGTGTCCTCACAAAGCTAGAAGTACAAATGTGTGTGTACATGTGTGTATGTGTGACGATCCTACGGTACACTCCATGAACAGGTCCATCAGGGCCATCCCCCTCCACCCTCTTGCGTCCCCTCTCTATACTCATTCCCCTGCTTACCCCTGTGTTTGTTTCTACTCTCTCCCTTCATTGATGTAATCTGATCTGATCATTCGGATGGACATCTCTTGAAAGGCCACTTACTGTCACTATGGTAACGGACGAGTACACATTCCACCGTAACCTGGTCCAGCTTTTTGCACACTTGTGTGCACATACAGAGCCCCACGCAGATACAAACACATGTAGACACAACTCAACACACAGCTGCAGGTACAAACCCAAGAGCACCAAAACACAATTGAAGGAACAGATGTGTGTATCAACATGCTGCCCACCCCCCCAGGAGCTTTAACTGCACATTCAGGACATTCTTCTCCTCAACAAGGTGACACATTTAAGAGCATGCTTCCGTAACAGTGTATTACATCTCACACACACACACGCACACACCACATACACCTTCTCCAAACGCCATTATAAATCTTGCAGACAGCCATGAAAATGAAACCAGCGCAAGTAACGTTGAGATTAGACATTCACAAACATGATTAATGGGGTTTGGCCGAACCCAGTGTGTGCAGAATATTAACACTGCTATGGGCAGTGGAGGATACCTGGACCAGCTATACCGACACAAACACACATACATATGCTGGCTTTTAATGGATTATTCCAGGTCTGGCTTCACACAGGCTCAGAGAGCAGCTGTTACTGCTGTTACGATCTCTAGGAACACACACAGTATAGCTCAGCCATTTACAAATACTGGCCTACTGAACACCTGCCACAGAACTGCAAAAGCTATGTGTTGAACCCATTGTCTGAAGGTATGCCTCTCTTCTTCCCTCCAACAATAGCTACACATATATGTGCATTGATGTGTATGTGTGCTTTGAACAAGGCCACGAGGCAGTGGATTATACAAATGAAGCTGTGCACACTGTAATATATTTTTGACCACACAGCTTGCTATTGTTAAGACTAAAATGCATATGCATCTGTCCGTTACCAAGCAACAGGTGCTAAGAGCATTACAGCTCTGACATGTGATTTTAAGACCAAAATAAAAATGATCAAATTATGCCTTTAGTGAGTTTCAAAAAATCCATTTGGTTCTGAGAAACAATGCTTTTTTACCTGCATGTTTTTTTCCTTGATTCTTAGAAATATTCCTCCATTTTCTCTTTATTTGCTGTTAGCAGATCAGGTTGGATGAGAGCCTGTGTGCTAAGTGTTGAATTTAGACTTAATATCACTGTTAGCTTCCCACAGTGAGCTTAGGGTGAATTAATTAGACTTCCTGTCTGTTTGGTAGTAGCATGAAGTGTATCGCATGTGTGCGTATGCATGTGTGTTTCTGTGTATGTGCAAGTAGGAGCATCTCTCCATTGTTGTTTGCATCATAAAGTGTGTGTGTGGTTCGTGCATGTGTCTAAGTTTATGTCTGCCTGTGTGTGTTTGTCTTTGTGCAGCATAGTGTAAGTAATTGCCTCCCACAAGTTAGATAAACAGCATCCTTCAAGTATTCAGCAACCAGCTGTCCTAATATCCGAGGCACATATGGAAGAAACGTCTCTCTCTCTGTGTCTTTCTCCTTGCCCTCGCTCTTTCTGTCTGTTTGACTCTTTCTTTCTCTTATATACTTATGCTCACATACATGCACTTACACATAATACATTTATTTTTTCTATGAGTAGCATATACACTGTGCTCATGCAGATTTGGTATTGTTTGATCATTTATTCTGCAGTTAACATTCTGCACTAGTTTCTATTTGCCTTCCACTTATTTACTTGCACCTCATTAACGCAGGGTGAGTGCTCAGGGTGCTCGGGTCGGTGCGGGTTGAAATTTGGCAGTGACTGACCCGCTCTCATGTGCACTCTGTATGACAGGCACACAGAGAGGGACGGAAAAAACATAATGGATTTTTTGACAGCTCACCAGCTCACCAATGCGGCAGCCCACCGGGATTTGTATCATTATACCCTATGGCCAGTCCAACTATGACCCCAGAGAACCAAGAGTCACACAATTCTTTTGATTACCAAGGTTTTTACTCTCAGAGACTGGATAGGAAAGACTCTAGAGAAAGTGCAGCCACATGTACTGTTAAATTACATACTCCTCCTTTTTTCCTGAGGTTAAAAACCTGTGTGCTGAATCTTTCTTAAGGCTAGAACGATGATGGGAAACTTTTTACCCATGTTCTTACATTTGTGAACAATTTCCCAGAGAAATAATCAGGGATTACAAATGCTTGCTACCAGCTAACTTCACCCCATAAGGCAAATGTTTAACTCTTCTTAGATATGAACCATGGATGTGAAAAATGTAGCAACAAGTGAAGTGAATGAAAATACATTATACTTCAAAAACACACCTCAGACACATCTGTTGACAGTATGTTCTCATGCACCTCACCAACCCACACTAGGAAAGCTTGAGAGACCACAAAGATATTTAATAGCATAATGTAGTATGTGTGGGGGTATTTGAGGAAACAGAGTGTTGGGTGTGAGAGCTTTAGAGAGTGTCCCATGTTACCCATGAGAAATTAATGTTATCACAGTTTGTACCTAAGGCTAGTCAGTTAATGGCATATTTCACTCATTGGTCATTCATAATGTTCCAGGTTTGGTGCACGCGTGTGTGTGTGTGTGTCTGTGTCTGTTATTGATACTGGACAGGGTCACAAGCCTAAGGCAAGGACATTGATGTCACAGCTAACCTTCTAGCTGTCCAATCAGAGTAGCAGCGGGGTGTAAAGTCCCACCCACACACCTACCTGCTCCCTGCTGAACACACCACCTGTCCTCCTATTACACTTTCATCCACTTTGTTTTTTTTTTTGCTTTTTGTTTTTTTTTCCAACATGCCCATACGGTGCAGGATTATCCAACACTTAGCCACTTATTGAAATTAAAACCCATGCATGCCTAACATACATCTAATTTACTGAGATGTAGCCTCACAAGAAATGCTAATTAGAAACACAGCAGAAACAGCAGTTGCAGAGTTAATCAGTACATGAATAAACATGAACAGGAACACTGCTGCATAAACAGGAGCCATTGACTGATGCAGATACATATTCAACACAAACACTGATATGCTTTTGACTTACAATCACTCTATCATGTACAGTGCACAGAAGCACACTGTTTGAGTTGGACACGGCTGAACCGACTGAATGACTCCAGATGGTTGTTAGCAACAGGCATTTTCTTTCCTGTATAGTGACAACCTACTTTGCAGTAGTTGGTGTGAAAATGTGCTATGTAAAGGTCATGTCTGTAGCCAGTGGTGTTTGGAAGAATAGCTTTAACAAGTTTTGCAAAACCTTGTGTCTTGACCTTGTCCAAATGCACACAGAATCTCCCTGGAATCAGACAAGCGTGGACTACGTGTCCTCTGAGACCACTCACTAACCCAACTCTCCCACGCAGCCACATACAATTTCAGTCAGCAGCGGATATTTTTGTCATGTAATAATATGTAGTGGAGCCTTGTGCATGGACGCTGGTCAGCTCATTACAGCACGTTCATTTATCACGGCATAAACACCATCATTTACATGGTGCGCTGACTGGTCAATCAAACGATTAGGTGTGTGATTAATGACTCACCAGAAAACTATCTATCACTGATCTATTAACAATCAACAGACAATCGATACTTGGTCTGCAGCTAATCAATCACTAGTATACTCTAATGGAGGACTCCAGCATGTTTTTTTTTTTTTTTTTCTGTTTTGTCTTTGTTCCTACCAGGTGATAACATCCAGATATGATTTTGTCGTATCGCTGTATGTCCATGATTTGATGCAGATTTTCTTGTGTGCTCATGTGTAGTCAAGCATTCATATTAATAATAATTCTCCATTATATTTAATATATTTTGCTCCTGTTTCCGTGCCGTCAGAGCCAAGCTTTTGTGTGAAATTGCCCTGGAGTTAGAAAAACAAGAAGCCAAGACAGAGGGTAACTATTAGGTAGCCTGTTCTATTTTTGTCCCCACCTGGGGGTCGATACAGAAGGAGAGAAAGAATGAGAGATGGAATAAAAAGCAAGTGAGAATGAAAGAGGAGGAATGTCATGTAGCTCGCCTCAAGCCTGGGAGGGAGGGAGGAGATTAGATGAAAAGAGAAGAGGGATCCCTCTGAGTCAGCCTTGGAGTTTTCCTCCCTCCTCTCTTCTTCCTCCTCCTCCTCCCACTATAATTTACAACACTCCAGCCCTTTTTTTCTCTCTAGCCTTCTTCCTCTGCTCCACTCCTCCTTCTGACTCAGCTGTCATTCACAAAAAAGCAGTTTCTCATTGTTTCCATATTTTTTTCTTTAACTTGTCAAGTCTTTATTTCTTTCAGGCTCTCTCTCTCTCTCTCATCCTCTGACACTCTCTCTCTCTCTCTCTCTCTCTCTGTTGAATACTGATGAGCCAGAGACTGCACCACTCCCTCGTCCTCTTCTAAGCAAAAGAAGTCCTGTGAGGACGAACACGCAGCAAACCACAGCACACATTTGACTCAGAGCAGTGTGACTATCCCTCTTCCATCTTATTTATTGGCTCTCTACTTCATTCAGTCTTGTATCCACTCTGGGGTCCACTCGCCCTTTTCCACATCGCCTCCTTAATTGCTAGCCACCTTTACTTTTCCTATTCCATGTCCACCTCCATCCTTTTCATTGAATTCCATGTTGTTACCTATTCATCTCTTTTCATACAGCTTTAATAACCTATATACTATTCAAGCTATATGGTTCTGTGTGTCCTCTGTTCTCCCTCCAGAGTATTTGCATATATTCTCTCGCTCATATATTACAACTCATAATGACCATCCCTGCTGCACAGCTGTACATACTCATCCCCCTCCCTCTTCCTTGTCGTGTGTGTTGTGTGGGTGTAGGCGTAGGAGTGTGTTAGCGTGTCTCTGGTTGTGTCCCCCTTGTTTCATAAAGATGCAACTCTGCTCTCTCTCTATTACACTGAATTGAACCGAGGTTTAATAAAGAGTGCAGGGATCCAAATCTAATAACAGCTCCACTCTGGTTATTGGAAAGCTCTCCACACTCACCTTCACACACTCTGTGGCACACACACACACACACATTCACTCACACAGCTGTGTAGGTAATATACTAACTCTTTATTCAGAAAAGCCTTACTCAGCAAGTCCCTCGTTCACATTATATTTCACTTACTGTACATGTCATTGCAAACACACACAGTGGTGCTGTGAATTGTTTACAGTAAAACATCATAATATTTTTCTCAATAGAGAATAGCAGAATCTCCACATGGGAGCTGACCCAGAGGTCAGGACCCCAGTGAGTCTCACATGCTAATGCCTCTCAACCCTAGAGAGTGTTTGTTACTCATTATGCTAAAAAGGCAGAGGAAACAGAGAAGCAGAGCACTGGGCATCAAGTGAACAGCAGGGAGCAGCAGTAGAATGCTGAAAAAAATACAATACCCTGAGTTTCATCAGACAGCTCCTGCGTATAACTATTAAATGTGTGTGTGAACGCTTGGTATCAACAGTAGAACAAGCTACCAGGTGCTAACTGATGACGTCTCTTAACCCTGTCTCACAGTTTTACTTATGCTATAAAGTCTGCATAAGGCAACGATGGAAAACGGGTGCAGAAGAAATGTACAGTCCATCACTTTAAATGTGATTCCTTTGGATATAAAACTGCACCAATTTATGTAGCCTGAAGACCACAGTTAAAAGTGGGGATGGAATAAAGAGAGACAAAGTGAAGAGACAGTTTAACTGAGCATAATGTTACCATGAAGCAGCACACCTACTTTCATTCAGCGTTAAATAGTTGCACAAACTAGTTAATCACCCCACCCCACCCTGGTATATTATTTACAAATAGTCACATCAGAGGTGCACAGTTTTCCTGTGTCTCTTACAGCAAATCCAATGTGCAGAAATCCTACCATGTCATTTTACGGAAATCAAGCAGTATTTTGTCTTTGGCAGGTCCTCCATGGCATCACTGTCTGAATCAGTGTGAGTGCATCTGTGGCAGAAAGCCATCAGCCTCTCTCAGCACAGCTGCATCCTTTATTGCCTGTTTCTGCAGGCAAATACAGAAGCCTGATGCACCCACTGTTACCTGTGACAAATCCACTCAGTTGATTTTGAACACCTAGCTAAAACTAATGCAGTCTAACACAACACTCCTGCAATAAGTTCTCCCTTCATTTTGGAGGATGTAGTCTGTGGCGCTGTTAAACTGCATTGCATTATTTTGACAGGTATTTTTATTATTTTGTCCACCCCATTCAAAATAGTGAGGGTAGGCTAAACAAGAGAGACGCCTCTTTGCATGATGCAATACAGTTCAACAGCACCCAAAACTGAACATTGTAACCTCTGTGAAGGCAGGATTTTTTGCAGGAGTGTTGTAGTAGACTGCATAAGTCTTAGCTAGGTGTTCCTAATAAATTGACAAGTGAGTGTATGTTTTCATGTGTGTGCAAGTCTCCTCCTTGCCACACCAGCTATCATTCATGCATTCATGAGGGTTGCTCTCACTGTCTGAGTGTGTGTGTGTGGTTGCTCTGTGTACAGAGAAACAAAGACGATGAGAGGAGGAGAAAGAAAATGAATGACTCAGCTCAAAGCAATAGAGCGAAGCAAAGCAAGAATTAAAATGAGCTCAATCGGCCGTCACGTACACACACAGACAGACACACACGCACACACACACACTCGTGCAGGGATGCATTGAAGCTTGCAGGCAGGGTGTGTGAAGAGTATAAATAGCTCTGCATCCTCACTGATGCTATTTTTAAACCAGGAGTCGTGACTGACTTAACCAAGGGCAAAACTCAGAAGTAACGTGCACGCATGCTCACACACACACACACACACACACACACACACAAAACAATGCTGTACCAGACTTTTCACCAGACAGCAGACGTCTTGGACAGTCATGAATAACTAGGCTCTTGTCGAAACATAGCTCTTTCCCTGTGTCAGCTTGTGTCTGTCTTTAGCTGGCTCTCGTCTCTCTTTGTCATTTCTGAATGCAAGCTGCTTTCTGTCACACTTTTTCCCTTTGTTTCATTCTCTAGGGCTCTGTGTTGTGCTATTCTCCTTTCTGGTCACATTTCATGCTTTGTTTGTATATAAGCTTAGAATTTTCCATTAGTGGCCAAGTGAGATTATATCCAATCTACCATGGGAACATCCTGTGAATTTCTGTGTGACCTAACAACACAGTATGCTAGGAAAAGTTAAAGAACATACAAGGTCTCACTGTACAGTACACCTGAGCAGATACAGTGTTTAATTGTGCAATTTTCAGTCTGTGAAAAGATAAAAATGTTTGTATGCGTTTGCATGGGTGTTGATGAATGTCAGTGACTGTGTGTACAGTACTGAAACGCTGTCAACACTTACTGACAGTATGCCAGGTATGTGCCACCTTCTTACAGATTGTACATTCATTATGTAACTACTGTCGTGCAGTAGAAATCAGGCTGATCAGACTGAACAGACATAAGATAAATGACATCTTAATTTGACTTGTCAGGTATGGATATCGTTGGACGATGCGACCTCAAGTCTGTCTCACAATACATTTTCACCATTAGTTCAATAATGATTAATGTAGCAATAAATATTTCTTACTGAATCAGTGCATAATATTTCATTTCTCATCCATACTCACTTATGATTTGTTTGTTCATATAATATGGTCCCATACAGGCTCTGGACTGGCCTTTAGACTGATTAAAGATGATCTCAAGAAGCTTGTGATTGAATAAATTTGGTTTATTGCCCAGCTGCATGCGCTGAGGTTGTCAGATAAGATAGTGTTGGCAGAGGGTGTAGGAGCATCAAAACCATTGAGGTCCAGAAAAAAAAGTTGCTGACAAATTCAGGTCCTTTTTGCAATTTGATGATTAAAGAATCAGAATTTGCCGCAAAGAGCATCTTAACACTGTTGATGATCCAGCTCAGTCCCTCACGGCTACAGTTTATCCACACCACCAGTGTGATGATGCACGGCGTCACAAGGCTCATGTCATCATCAAATGGTTTGAGGAACATGACAGTGGATTTTCATTGCTTCAGTGAACTTCACAGTTCCCAGACTTCAGCCCTACTGAGCATCATTGGGACAGACATGGCTGGTTTCCAACAAGACAGTGCAGCGGTTGATATTGTAGCAACTGTCCAATGCAGTCAACTCCACATTGCAACATTTCGCTCTCAATGCTTCCGCCATCTTGCAGAATCATTCTCAATAGGTGTACATAATAAAGTGGCTTCTCTGTGCACAACCATATGTGCAATACTGGTGCGTGTGTTCCTGTGTGATTGCGGGTATGAACGCATGTCAACATATGCTGTGTCTTTGGTCCCGCTAGTTTACCTGTGGAGGTGATTATGAGTCAGTGTGGCAGGTCTCTGCTTGTAGTGATACAGTCAAGATAGGCCCGACCTCTGATTGTGCAGCAGAGAGAAAAGCTGGTGTCCAGCTGAGGTGTTGATTGCTTTACGTGGTGAACTGCTGTTTAGTTAAGCCCCAATAGACCTCCATAGAGAGGAGAACAGAGTGGGGAAAAAATGAATTTATCATTTTGCACTGAAGCAACTCTTCTTAAAAACAACCTCTGTTCAGTTGAACTATTTGTACAAGAGACATCCACTAAAGACATAACCACATTCTTCATTTTGACCCAGGTAACCAGTTCTAGAGTTGCTCTCCTATTTCCTCAGAAATGTACGTAGTTAAAAAGAAAATGGCCAATCAATATGAACATCATCTACTTGCAACCCCATTTTTTTTAACTGCCCTTGCCTATTCTGAATCTACTTCCTGGCTGTGTCTTTGATTATAGAACAATCTCAAAACTGTTGCTGGGCCATTAAATCACTTCCAGCATCCACCTAGACAAAACAGCTACACCTGTGCTGTCAGACTTATTTGGAGCCACAGAAAACTATAGGCCTACTGCATGTGCAGTAGTCCTTGACAGTGTTCAGGTGATGACTCTCACATAGCAGCTGCAAAATTGAAAAATATCAGCATCAGCAAAGTTTTTGGAAGAGCATTTAATTGTCAATTGTCACCTTTCTACCAGGCAGAGTGGACAAGTGAATATAGTTGTCTGAAGTCACCACTGGTTTCAGACTCCTACCAAGTGAGTGTTAGAAGTGACAGCCCGTGCTTTCTCAAATGCAGTTTCACCAGACTATGAAGCTCAGGATACTGTTTGTTTGGGGATTTGATCAGTTTACCAATAGAACACTTGACTCTGAGAAACTCAAAATGTCTGTTGTCACACAGTGATACCAGCCCATCTCATTTTGTTTAAATGGTCCATTAGGGAGGCCAGTTGGATCAATAATACAAAAGAGGAAATAAAGTCATTTTTCTGTTAATTTGTCTTGTAACATCTGTGACATATTGTTGAGTGTGATTGTTTATTGGCAAAAACTCATTGTGCCTTTCAACAATTTGACAGGCTTTTTCCCCACTACCATCTACAACTGTAGCTCTCCACATGGCAGTGGTCCCTGAGCGGTCTGGTTGGATAAAAACATCAACATGGCACACATATTGTAAATCCTCCTGCACAGACATGCACTGTTTGAGTTCCTTCCTGCCACTTGGCTCCTGTGAGCCCACATCTGATTCATCACAGGGACAGTTGTCATGCCAACACAGTGCTGGCAAGCACCAAACCAGAGTAGCAGTGTTAGGTAGAGGCTACTCACACAGCGGGGAATTCTATGGACATACTGTACATGCATGTGTGGTCATCTCATGGAGTATATATGTATGTGGTTGTTGTGTGTGTCTTTGCCAGATATAAAATATAACCTGAACTGTAGAAATAAATTTACTGTAAGTACGTGGTATCACTTAACACTGTAATTTGGCCAAAATAATAACCCTAGCTATTTTGATTAAGGGTTTCTTAAGAGCGTTACAGTGGCAGTGAGATTTTTTTTGTTTTTTTTCTGTTCTCTGTGTATATGCAGACTCTTTGCTCTCAAATGCTGAGGGCATTGTGAGGATTATTAAGCATGTTATGTATTAAAATGTGTGTGTGTACGAGAGTGTATGAGTGTGTGCGGGTGCGCGCATGCACGTTTCACCAACCTTTTCTTGACTTCACTGAGAAGCAATTAATTGGCTTGATTTCAGCTTTCAGACCGCCTACAGTGTATTTAAAGTAAATTGAAGAGGATGTTTGTATAAATGTTATGTATGCTTATGTATATGTGGAAAAAATTGCCTGCATGATGAACAAGTGTATGTAAATGCATTTGAGATTGTAAAATACTGGATTTTGCTGGTATTCTGAGATACTCACTGGTCGATTCTGTCCATTTTGTCGGGCAGTGGTGTCAGGGACCAGAAATGGATTGTAAGTTGGGAAGATAAAAGAGTGAGGGAAGTGAGCGATGGTGGCCTAGAAGCTCAATCAGAGGTCTCACCCCTTCTTTCATTTCTGTCAATGGGGAACAGAGAACACAGCCGGCACCTGTCTTCTGCAGGGACACCATTACAATATAGACGAACGCACTGACAGAGACAAAGAGGGATGGAGGCGATGACTGGGAAATCATTCAGAAACACAGAGGAGGAGAATGGGAGGGAAAGATGTGTATAGTAAAGAGAGAGTGGGACGGAGATAAAGCTGGGGTGGGGGGGGGCTGTTCTCAAGAGACGGGCAGGGTAAAGTTGTGTTAAGCTGAGATCAGAGAGGGGGATCAGTCCATGTATCCTCTGTGTGCTGAGTGTCATGTTTTTTTTTTTACAGTGGGGAGTCAATAAACAGCCATTCTCCCCTCTCAAACACCACTTCCATCTTAGCTAGTGTACTGTATGTCTTGCTTCAGGAGGAATGTGGAATAACTATCTGTAGGGATAACTTATTTATTTGGTGTAGCCACTGAGAGGAAATTTGTTCATTTTTAGCAATAAAACCAGTAAATGTTCTATTTAGGTTCAAGATTTGGGTATTAATAATATAATATACCAGGAGAGGAGAGGGGTCAGTCAGGACAGAATATGGAGACTGCATGCCTTTACATTTATATCTTAATGTTTCTAAAAGGGTTGATTTATACATGACTGACCACGCAGTGTACTTAAACACATTGCCTGTTTCAATGTGCGTCTAAAACTAAAAGTTAAGTCTATCTACAGGATGTAGACAGACTTAACTTTTAGGTGAAGTAAAATGTGGGGGATAGTGCAGTAGTATGGCCTTGAGAAAATAATGTATTTGTCACAAGATACATTCACAGGAATCCTGTGAATGGATGATGTTTGAATTTTTACTATCATGTCACTTAAGATGAAGTCCAGTTGGCTGCTTCTCATAGTGCCCCAGGTTACCTCACCGTGACATGTTCCCACTCCAGAGTAGAATATAGTTTGGAGGAAGTAGACTACATCATTTAGCAGGCTGTCTGCTGGCTGCAACATCATACTGCCGTATCCTAGCAACCAGTTTAGAAGAAGGGCTCGCTCAGGCAAAGCTTCAGTTCCAGCTGGTGATCTCTGAGGAGTTTGTGTGTGCGTGTGTGTGTGTGTGTGTGTGTGTGTGTTAGTTAGTGTGCTGGGATAATGGATGAGTGTTGTAGATATGAGCATGCTGGCTCAGTCCTGCAGGGAAGATCAATATCAACTATACATTCATCTCTAATTACCACAGCGGAACTTAGAGGGAATCTCTTTCTTTTTCCTTCCCGCCCTCTTGCCCTCTTTTCCTATCTCTTCCTCCTCTTTCTTTCTTTCTTGATTTCCCCCTGTTGTTCTCCCACTACTACATTCCCTCTACTTTCAAATCTCTCAGTCTCAGTCAAATCTTAAAAATTGTTTACTGGTATGAAATAATAAAACCTATGTTGCCCAAGCACCTCAGTATAGTACATTAGCCACAGACCAATATATTTTTACATTACAGTTTCTTCTGCCTTGCATCAGTGTATTTTATGTTTGTGTATTTGTAAAACTAAAATCTCTCTCTCTCCTTCTCTCTTATCCAACCTTCCCTCTCCCTCTATGCTCACTTCATGACAATTTATGAACCTAGAACATAAAAACCTAAATACCTCACTCTGCTATATGGTCCTTTGTCCTTTTTTGTCTTTTTTTTCCAAGACTCTACAGGCTCCACAACACTAACAATGATGACAACTAAGTTTGTTTTATGACAACACTTAACCTCCGTCTTCTTTCTCTCTCTCTGTCAGTGCTGAGTATAGGAGAAGGAGGATTCTGGGAAGGCACGGTTAAAGGGAGGACAGGCTGGTTCCCAGCAGACTGTGTAGAAGAAGTTCAGATGAGGCAGTATGACCCACGGCTAGGTAAGAAGTCAACAAGCACACACGCATACATGTAAACTCATACCATCATACCCTAACAAGTTTCAGTCTTGCTGTAGAGTGTTGCACTGGTGTGAATAGCTCTGTCCATGGTGCTGAACAGCAAAGTTCTCAGTCTTACAGTTCTTTCCGCAGTGACGAGTGCTTACAGTGTTTGTTATTAAATAAACAAAATATGGCACAATATATGTACATTTATGCTTATGTCTCAAGTGATGTAATTGTCAGTGCATTGTAAATATCTTAAAACTAGAACATTTAAATAAGGACCTCTCTTAATTTTCTAATTCATTTCAATTCAGTATTTTTTAATTAACCACCTGTGTTAGCCACAGAAATTTGCTCAATAGCTCTCCTGCACCCATGCCCTGCTGGCAACAAAATTAAATATTGATTTTAATGAAAAATTTTAAGTTAGGTATTTTAATGATCAGGAAAATATGGTGCAAATTGGCAGTGACTTTACTTGTGTGAACCCTAGGATATTGCAATGTTATCTGCAAATTTTGTTAACAAGAAGCAAGCAGAATATGCACACAACTCACCTCTGATGTAGATAAAATGTTTATTATTCAACAAACACCAGTCAGAGATTGCATGAGTCAAGTTGTTTTTTTAGGTGAGAGCTTAGAGTGAGTTTAGACAGGGTTTATTTTCATCTAATATACAGGATGTCCTCCAGAAAAGCTTGTCAGTTGTATATTATTGTACTAATTATTTTTTTTCTGGTGAGACAGTTTTTATTTACTATTCGAGATATTATTCAAATAATTTACTTATTCTAATCCCAAATTCACTTATTATGTTGTTATACTACAAATATCCAATAGTCAACTGTAAAAACATATAAACACACAATTTGTAATTGAATGTTGTATTGATTGTTGAACATCTATGTACATGACAATTGATTTGCTTTAAGTTTGCATTCCTGACTCTATTTTGGGGACCCCTGTAATTAATATACACCTGTAGTAGCAGAGTAAGCCATTGCGAAATAAATAGTTGAGCGCTCTTAATCATGCCTGTGTGAGAAACAGCATGCTGATAGAAACCTGTTTTCCTCAGAGAATGAAAAGCTAGTCTTTCCTCCTGCATTAGCTGACATTTGCCTCCCATGCCAACTGCAGACTGTCTTGAGTTTTTCACCACAGATTGTCGAGCTTTTAGGGACACTTAATTAGAGGCTAATTAAAGAACGCAGGTGCACTGGAAAGGTTGAACAGTTTAGTTTTTGCTAAAAACACATAGACAGGATCAACATCAAGGAACATTTTTCAGCAAATGCATCAGCAAATTGGCAGTAAAATGTCATGTCAACATTTCATAATTCACACATTCTTTGCACTTATTTTATTATTTATTATTTAGTCATTATATTCTTAATTTTAAAAAAATCTCTTTAAATTTTAGTGTTTTAAAATATCTTATGTGATTGTGATTGAATAATCCATGGTTTGAAACAAAGTCAAATCCGTCAAATCGTGATGTTCACTGCATTCAAGGAATTATTTTGTAACATATTGTAAATTACTTTTTGGTGTAACCCTTTACCCATAACCTGTCTCATCAACTTCTACACCAGTTTGTTATTTCCCACAATGTCTGTCAACAGCCACCTGAGAATGTGCCTCAAGCTTCAGATGTTTAATGTAGGTGAAGAAAGCAGTCGTACCTGAGATTACATAGTATAGGCAAGGGACCTTTTTTGGACTGAGTAATGACCAAAATGCAACATACCTCATTATACAGGATTTTGTTTGTTTGTTTATTCAATTGAGAAATCAATACATGTCATTTCTGCTGTAGATTTCTTGATCTATTTTGATTTTTTAGTTTTTTGTTGTTGTTTTTTTTTTTTAAATTTTGAGACAAAATCATCAGGCTAGCAAAAATGACCAAATGTGACATGTTATTCTAATGTCAACATTGTTAAAATAATTAGTTATACACAGAAAATACACAAGCAAGAATAAAACAAATTTAAAGAAATACGTACGCCACCTTTCAGTCTCTAAAAAAATAGTATTAACAATGTAAATCTGCTTAAAGGTCAGCATTTTTTAAGGAACTATTTTGTGTGGATTATTCTCCTTATTACACTCTGTCAATATACACTGACCATGATGAATCTTCCATCCATGCTACTGTGACAGATTTGAATGGAACCCTTTGTAAACAACTGGGAGTACATCAGATTAATGTGACCATATCCCCATTTAGATGGTCATTTAATTAGCAGATGGCACACTTGGTTTGCTTTGGTCTCGGGGGCAACAACATGTGCAGCAGCGACACTGGATTTAAATTCTGTGCAGCATTAAAAAAAAAAGCCATTGTGAAAAACATCTGGTCATTGTGTGGAAAAGGTTAGTGAGATAGGAAATGCTGCAGTAAGTACATACATTGGAAACAGGACAAGGACAAGTTTGTCATAAATATCTCCCTATCCCTTTTTGCATTTGTCATGCATCTCTTGAGACCTATTTCTGTGGCAATTGGGGCATTTTCCCTTCTCAGTGGGTTGTTGGGGGATTGAGGTTACCTGAGAGTAGGTGTGAAGAGATGAGAAAGGCCGGAATCTCTAAACACCCCATTTAAATGCATTGTGAGAAAAAGATAGGGGAAGGTGGGAAAGAAAAGGGCCAGATAGCGAGGGAGACGGATGGTGGAGCATACTCTAAAGGACAGCAAAGTGGAGATGGTAGAGTGTGTCTTTCAGAGAGGTAGAGAGAAAAAGAGCGAGTGGAGTGCGGGATGGAGATGGGCCTGATATTGAGCCCCACTAACTCATAAATCCTGAAAAACTCACAACCCTCAGATATCTATTCCTCAGGGATAAAAAGTGTCTTATGTCTCCTGTGTCCTTCCTCTCTGACACTATGTATTCTTGTTCCTCTTTGATATTAAAGAAGGATGCTTTAATCATCAGCACACATTTATTCTAACTGTGAATAAAAAGGCGGATAGTTCACCATCAAAAACACAATGCACACAGTGAGTCACAGTGTTCGTTTTTCAGTTTTTTTTTCTCCTTCTTGAAAAACATTACAATAGTTTGGTTGACTCCTTTTAAACATAAAATAATTCCATCAGATGTGAGGTGTTTGGATGTCAATCAGCAAAACCTTTGTTTACATTTACAAACAATATGAAAACAACATTTTTCTCCATATCGAACAACACAAGTGGAACTACACAAGTGGGAGAGTCTTCTACAGTTCCATATTAACCATGCTTGATTTTACCAATCCAATCAAATCAGAAGACATAAATCCCTCCAGTTAAATTATATTACACTCACATGCTATTTAATTCTGAAATATGTTGCATTACACAAGATAAAAACACATTTTAGTCTGACTTTAGACTCTAACCTGACATCTGTATGCATAAAATATTGAAATAGTCAAAATCTATTACTTGTAAATAAAGGTGATTTGATCATAATTGTGTGTAATGATCAGAATTAAAGTATATTATACAGCACAATATATTTGATATACCATTTGATAACTAATTTCTGAGGCTACTGAGGCATTTCAAAGCTAATCTCACCCTCATCTCTAGATTCATCAACAGTGATACAACAGCAAAATAACACAGGGTGACATGGTAACACACACACTGGGACACACACAGAGTTGTTTATCTGAAGATAACCACTGAGGCGTCACTGACAGTTAGGGCAATATGTCTCGGCCTAGTGAAGCAGGAAAGACAGCCCTGTCAACAATTAAGTAACCCTAATACTACTGCTTGTGCTCTGTCTCACTTTCCCTCGTCCTCTCTCTCCCCCTCTCCCCTCCTCTCTGCAACTGTACATCACCCATAAGTCATGACTCTGTAAGTGCTAACCCACTTTATCTATCTCTGCCTCCATCTCTTTTCTCTCGTCTCTGGCAGGTTTGAAAGAGTAATGACAGAGAAGGGTGAAGACTAAAAAAACGAAATGGGATGCTGGGAAAAAAGCAGTTTCAGTTGAGGAGGGCAAGAAGGGACAGTAGAAGGCAGCTAGCAAGTAATATAGAGAGAGAAAGGGAGAAAGGAAGTAGGTGACCATGCGAAAGAGGCACAGCTTAAACCATCACTGACTCTCTTGGCTGTTATTTGTCACCACGCTGCTCTTCTCTCTCTCTCTCAGCACGGCCAGAGCTACCTGCAGCCAACAGTTCATCTTCAACTGGTGCTTGAGGGGACAGACAGCAGGAGGAAAGACAAAAGCAAAGTGTCGATGTCAAAGGGAGAAAAAATAGGAAAGAGGAGGGCATTAGTAACTGATGGAAAAAATGAGGGCGAAAAATAAAGACTATTGATTGAATTCATTAAGAGTACAATGAGTAATGCAGTGGTGAAAAACGGCCGGCATTGGGCAAATGGCTGATATGTGTTTGTGCTTGGGAGGTGTGCAGTATCCATGTGTTATTATAAATCACTACTAGTACTATTTTTTTTTTTTTTAAACAGTACGGCGCTTCTTAAACAACTGAGAGTCCAACATAATTTCTAAAAGCTGAACAGTTTTTAAGTCTATAGAATATTCCTCTCTCTCTCTCTCTCTCTCTCTCTCTCTCTCTCTCTCTCTCTCTCTCTCTCTCTCCCTCCCTCTCTCTCCCTCTCTCTCTCTCACTCACACACTCACACACAGCACACATGCTGCTGGCCTGTTTGTGGGGGTTAATGGTAGATGTTTACCCGTGGTAATGGAGGAGATAATGATGTGAGTATGAACTGCTCTTCCCTTTCTAATGATGCTACCAAATTGCCAGGGGCCACTCATTTTCAGCAGTAGTACTGTTAATCTACAATCTGTTGGAATCATACAGCCCTCCAGCCAAAAGACCCCGCCCCTGATTCTGCTACCCCCCAGTAAGAAATTGGCATGCTACAGCCAAACAGACCAGACACATTCAGCCAAATACTGCATGAAACAGCGATACTCTTTTACCAGCCCTAATTTCTATTATATTAGCCTGAGTGCCTTGCAGCCTCAGATGTCCTCAAGGACCTCTACACACACACACACACATACACACACACACACACACACACTCACAGCATAATAATTCACATTTTTCTCTGTGATGGGATAAGCAATGCTTGATTTCTCAATGGTTTGATATCTTAACAAGCGTGCGAAACTTTTATTTCTTTTCTCTTTGTGCTCGTTCACTCCGTTCCCTCACTCTCCTCACACCGCGGCACAGTTGAATGACTCACAGCCGCATGCATCAGCCCAGTCAGATCCAGCCTGAGCTATTTTTAGCCTGCCCATTAAGAAGTTTTGGAGTGTGTCTGCACTCCCCCAGAATGCTTAAACATCAGCGTTGCTGCGGCAGCTGAGAATGACATGGGCAGAGCAAGTCGGAGGGTAAGGGAGGGTGGAGGAGTAAGGTAAGGAAGGGATAGAGAGATGGTGCAATGGATTGGTAAGGGATCGTACAGGAAGTCATCTGGACAAAACTGTGAAGCTATCAGCATAGTTTCACCAACAAAGGTGGATTTGTGTGGGCTTTTTGTAGTTTGGTTCTTCCCCACTGACGTCTCAGGTGCAAGGTCAATAGTTATTGCTGCTGCGATGATGGATTTCAGTCATTATCTGAGCCCGTTTAACAGCAGTTGTGGAATTTTTTGACACTGTTTCACAATGACTTGCACTATAATTCTTTTGAACATTTTTACGGACATTGTCACCTTAAGATGGATACTGCAGGCTATGTTTTTATCGAGAGATTACAAATATGATTTAAGCCCTCGGTATGTTACCAAAATACCAGCATCAGTCAGAGATTCTTGACATGGGCAGAGCAAATATTATATTTATTAGTATTACATTATATTACAAATACCCTCGTTAGAAAACCGCTCTGTGTCAAGCTGGGCAAAAGCAAAATCCAGTGGTAGACAAGTGTATACATGCAAGAACATAAGCCATGACTGAGACATGAATACCAAGGGTTGATGAAATATAGATAGATTAACTCAATAAGCATGAGTCATGTCACTCCAGTGTGTGTGAGTGTTGAAGCATCAGGACAAAGGAGTGGATAAAAGACCAGAGGATGTTTTCAGGGTCCATGAGGACAGAGAGCCACATGTGGATGCTAGAAACGAGAAAAGAGTAATTGTCAGATAATGTTCTTTTTGTTCTATTTTTCATTTAGTGGAAGTGGTCTGTGAACAGCAGTTTATATGTATGAAGCCTGTTGTTAAAATGCATCACTCGGCTATGAAAATGGAGTTAGAGCTCATGGACATCAGCTGCTGTTCAGCATGACTTCAAGTGTGTTAGATTTTCTTTTCATTCTTTGCAACATCATTCTTTCTTTTCCCTCACCCTTTTTCATACCGCGATCCACCAAACTCTCGCTCCTCTCTCATTATTGTATCTCTCCTTCCCTCTGTCTGTTTTGCCTTTCAAGGACAGGTCCAATCTTCACCCTGTCACACCTAGAATGTCACCCTAACATGATGAATACGAATGCTTTTGTGTGTTATCAAGGCCAGTCACACTGATGACATGTTGGTAACACCAGCTTCTTTCCCTTTTGCAGTGCTGTGGAGGAGACTGGAAACCACTTATTATTATATGTTATTTCTCCCCTTTTATGTTATATCTCCTTAGAAGCCCTACATGCTTAAGGCTTAAGAGAATTTCTCAGTGGCATCTCAACAGGAGCTGTGAAAAGAGAAAAAATGAATGCATTAAGTTGCATGCTTTAGAAGGCAGCATCTGTCTACCAGGTTTAACATAATTATGAGAATTATTTTTTCAATTTTATGTACTTTTTTTCAAGTGCATCAGTGTTTTTTTTTATAGAAGCCTATTCAACTTAAGTAAGAAATGTAATTTCTCTGATTCACTGTAAGGTCATGAGAACTAGAAAGGTAAAGACTAAATCTTTGATGTGGGAAAATGAAAAATCTAGAGCTCCTCCATGCAAAATAAACTGAATACTTATTTTATAAAAATCACAAATATGGCTTTGATCCTCCAGTGTGTCTTCATTCCTCATCAAACCCCTTTGTGCTCTCACGGTTGCCTTGTCCATGTTTTTCTATGATTTATTACAACAGCAATTCTGCATTTTATGTCATATTGTTCAAATTTATTTCAGTCTGTAGTTTTACTGTTCTCAAAGGTTAAACTTAGCAAGCTCATAAAAATAACAGAAGAGCATTTACCTTTCAATGACAAACTACTCTCAGTTAAGTTCTCTCACGGGCCCATAAATTTGTCTGTACAGACCCAGACCACAAATTACATAGATACTGAATTCAGTCAGTAACTCTCTCCATTGGCGACTTGTAAAATGCAGAGTGAGTATGCAACTGCTGACACCACAGAGCAGTGTATGTGCACATGCATACAAATGGACAGGTTTTTTTTTTTTTTCTTACATGTATGCTTTGGCACACACACTCGTTAGGTTATTGTCTTTATTCTGTGTGGAGTCAGCAGATAGATTAGCATTGCCAACTAATCCATGTTAATAGAAAGAGAGAGTATAAACTAAGTTGAGAGACATGTCCTTGTTATTAAGGTTTGGCTGAGTCAGTATTATAGACTGGCAGTTCAAGAGGAGTCCTGCCATTTAAACCCTGTAAAAAAAATCCACATGAACAGTGATGTATCTCAAGGTGTTAGTGTGTGCGTGCCTTTGTGTGAGTATGTGGCTGTTGTGTTTGTTTGTTGGCAGCAGAGTGATGGCCACTATCTGTACTTTTCATCAGAAGTCAGTCGAGTGTGTTGAGCCATCTCTCTCTCTCTCTGGAGGACAGAGCCATATCAAATCATAATAGATGGCGATGCTATTTGAACAATGAATCAAAGATGAATCAGGTCTTATGGTGGAGCAGAGACATATCACATTTGACAGGGGCCGCATTGGATGACAGTGGGTCACATGCGTGCACGAGCACACACACAAACAAGCACATACACATGGGCAGGTTACACATTTCTCTCTGAAAGTCAAGTCTATTTCACAGTGTTGATGATATTCACCTGTAGTAGTAATCTGTAGATACAGTTGGCTGAATCATTTTGTTTACATAAGCTCTTCGACTGCTGTGTTTCACTGTTGTTGGGTGTTGCATCTAAAAAAATGTGGCAACACACACACACACACACACACACACACACAGACCAACTTACCTGGCAGAGCTGTAAAGCATCCCTCTGGCTGGGCATGACTAATCACACGCCTACTTCTACACCAGGACTCCCCTGTTTTTCTCTTTCTCCCTGTTTCACTCTCCATCTCCCTCTCAGCATCAGCCTCTCACTCTGCTGTAGATTTGGAAGGTGGAAATTACAAATCTCCTTTGATTTGAACCTTTTTTCTCAGCTCAGAGATTCATAGTTACTGTTACAGTTACTGTATTTTGTTTTTAAGCTAAGCAATCTTTGTTTTCCAAGGCACATCAGTAAGCGCCTCAGCACAATACTTGCCTTAGCTGCCTTTTAGAAAGCTTTTAAAGACAAAGTAACAGTGCATATCACACAGCTGAACTGACAGCAATACTTTCAATCACCAATGAGGGAAGTTCTAATACATAAAGCTACTGATTCAATCAGTGACATTGATAATTCAGTACATTCAGTTAAGCTTTCTTCTGTTTTACATGATATGTGTTTATGTTTGTCTGAGTGCATCTTGGCTTGTCTTGACCTTGACTCAAAGGCGTGTTGTGATGAGCTGCCACAGTGTTTGAAGAGCTTGTATAGTTGTTGTATGAATTTGACTGAATTATTCAGGGCTTATTCCACTTTGACAGAGCTGAGGTATTTATAGGCGTTGGTCTCTGCCTCTGACACTTACATGGTAACAACGAGCTCTCTGAAGGCTCTTCAACAAACCAACCAATTCTGAGGGAGAGGAGGAGAACGACAGACAGCAGAGAGATGTGAAATATACGCTGGAGGCTGAAACAGAATGGGACAGTTTTCAGTACTGCTCGTCCAGGAGGGCTTATTTCATTCTCATAACGAAGAAAACTGGAAGTTCTCCAAAGGGAATATGGTGCTGAGATATTTTAAATAGCTGACTGCACAAAATGGACATTTTGCTTTTAGTTGACTCAAGGCAAGGATGAGAGGGAGGCCAGGCCCAGCTCTCCTCAGTGATTCAAGCTGGGAGACGGACCAGGGGCAGGGTGGAAGGATGACCTGGTCAAACTCATAGAAAGGGAGTTGGAAAAATAGAGTTGGAAAAAAATGGACTGTTGTCCAGTCATGGTATCAGATCTGCCAGTGCTGTGTAGCAGGATAGACGGGGTGGTAACTGTCGTGAAGGCAGAGCAACCAAACTCCACGTGTCATGACATATACTGGGGTAAGTCGCTCTCTGCCCACAAACTCATTGCACTGTTCTTGAGTCAGTATACTGACTAGACAACTCACTTGTAGTCATGCAGCATGTAAAATGGTATCTTGTAGGAGACGCTAAAAATACTGCCTTTTGTAAATGTAAAAAACTTGCAATGTGACTCAGCATAAGGGGAAATGTAGTAAAGACAGAGGAGTAGTGTCTGTCTGGAAGCGTACAAACGTTTCCATTTTTAGAAGAGGGGGATGTGCAATACTACAGATTTAAGTGACTAACTGATGGTTTAATTCAGTGCAAAAAATACAACACATTAGAATTGGACAGAGTATTTGACTGCATGTCAAATAAATATTTTACAACAAAGAACTAATTAAAGGTCTTCTCGATCATGTGTCCACTTTTCCCTTTGTTCATTTTATCATTAGCCTCCTCTTCATCTCAGCCCCACCCTGCTTCACAGACGGAAAGTTTTTTTTGTTTTATTCTTCAATATTTTTATGTTTGTAATTGAAGGCTCTTACTCATGTGTCCCTTTTTGGTAGAGATATGTCATGGTTATCAAATAAATCCCATTACTCAAGTGACCTTCTTTTGCACTTAATGAAATAAGAGTGGGCAGATTGGCAATTTTAGCTTATATTTAAAATGTTCAACTCTCACACTTGATAGTTTTGATGAACTCTTTTCCTTTAGTGCTGGCATTATTAGATCTCATCTCCTATCCTATTCTATTAAAAGCCTGTCTTCCTAACCGACCGTTAGCTCTTGCAGTGTCATTGTCTTAGTCTGTACGTCGATCAAAGCACCTTGTTAGACTGTGACTGCTCATACTAAAAGGAGGGTGTTAAGTTTATAATCTCTGCCCTCCCTCTCTCTATCCCCTCTTTGCTTCTAGAGTGTTAGACAGATAGTCTTGGTGTATAAAAGGCTCACTATAGAAAAAAAGAATCAGCCCACTGATAAGATTTGTTCAAACACGTGAAACAACTTGTGTTTATCTTTACCTGACATGCAACCTCTTGGGATTGTGTAAATACTGGCATACAAAGTGTGTAACTTTGACACCAGAGACTACAGTTCACTTCATGTCCTGGTTTTAATGATGACAGTGACCTTTCCCTGACTTTAGTCATGCCCCTGATTTTTCCCTTTTAGTTGCAGTCTTTACCCATGGTTACTGTGGTAACAGCAAACAGAAGACCAAATGATTTATCTGTTTTCAGTACAGCCAAATAAAGGCACATTGTTTTAATAAAGACGTCAGTCAAAAATAATTGCAACCACAATCTGATTTCATGCTTTGTGTGGCACAAGTAGCTTTCTACACAACAGCAGGTCAGACTAAACTGGTTAACTTGTTGAGAAGTTGTGCAGCCTGTTGTCTGCAGCTCCTCATCTAACAGCTGCCTGGGTCTGATTCTTCCTATTCCATCACTCCCTGTAATATTGGAAATTGATTTGCTTTTAAGTACTGGATATGCACTAGCACCATCAACAAGTACAAAGTATTATACACTGTATACACCATTACCATTAAGGTCAGGTTATGCTCAAAGAGAACTTGTTTGTGTAAGGTGTTGTCTAAACCATCAGAAGGCACAAGTGTTTATATCTTCTCCAAATGGCAACAAAGCAGGGTAAAAAGCCTGTTGTCACAGTGGGGGGTGGTAATCAATTAAATATGGGTATAATTGCACACATTTTCAGGCATTCATAGTTTTGCACTTGGTTGAACACATGATAAGTGACAGAAATAGTTGTGTTACAAATGAATCCTCCTTTCTCATGTCCACACTTATGGACAGTCACAGTGTGAATTCTTGTTCATGTGTAGGCAACTTAAATCCAGTGGACTCCACCATTAACAATGAAAACTACTGCACAGAGTAAGAGAGTAATTACTAAATGCAAATGGAAATATTATGGATTATAATCTTAACCAAACCTGATCTCTAGAGATGGCAGATAAGAAAATGATCAATATGAATTAATTCTTTCTGGAACACTTGTATGGACTTTTTTGGAAGACACTAATCAGGACTATTTTTATCAGGATACAGACTTTTCAAGCTACTTTCACAGAGTATTGTCATGTACTGCCCTTCTCCCTCTGGTTTAACTCCATTTTAGCGTGCTATTTAATCTGTCCTCCCTGTTGTCCCACTCTAACACACTTTCTCTGTTTCTTCTCATCCTCCTCTTTTTGTTCTGACACTCCCCTCTTCCCAATTAATGGAGTTACCCTACATTTGCTCTATCATGTCCATGTATGCAGATAAATGGCTTGATGAAAAGATTTAGTGCTGCATGACACCCATATCAAAGGTATGTGCTCATACAGTTAAAGTTCTGCCATCTTTGATGTCAGATATTATCCTGTATAAACCATTCGCATGGTTTATTTGAATTCCCTATATGTACAGAACAGATTAAGATTAAATTAATACAGAGCCTGCTTATAGTCTTTCTTTTATACTGATTTTTCTTTTCCTTCAGTGTTCTCTCTGTCACACTGTCCTATTGTGAGCATGACTAATTTTATCCAGGAATGAAAAAAAAGTATTCACCTTTCTTATTTAAGAGCTGTTTGCTAGAGGAATAGAAAATCAGAGATAGACAAAGGAAGATGAAGAGGAAAAAGAAAATGAAGACATTGCTCTGTCCTCTGTGCTGTGTGGAAATGGGTTAGCCCTATATCCACCAGCACGGTCCAACGATTCCTTGTTGGATCTGTGGAACGACAGGCACATTGTGTGACAGCACAAAAGAGAAAGAAAGGCAGGATGATTCTGTCTTTACTTTTTTTTTTTTTCTTTCCACAAGCATCTCCTCACAGGCTGTGTAGCTCTTGGGAAGTTGTTACACCGGAGAGTCCAGCATTGTTCTGATTAATTTAAACAGTGTTTTAGTATTCAAGGTGTAGGGAGCCCCCAGAGTTTACTACACCCAATTGCTTGGTCTTCTATCCACCTGGTTTAGGGGGTTAACATGCACAACATGAATGAAGAAAAAGAAAGGAGGGATGAGTGAGGGTATGAAAGGAAAGAATTAAAAAGTCAATGAGGCTCACTTGATAAGTATGCGTGTTTGTGTTTGTGTGAGTGTGAGTGTGTGTGTATGTTTGTCTGCAGCTCTTATCAGTGGTAAAACAGCACAGGTTAATTCTCATTCACCAGGGTTCAGAGACGGTGTGTGTGCGTGTCTGTGTTGGTTGGTGTCCCTGCATCTGTGTGTATGTGATGTGGTGCTTGTGTCCTTCAGACAAGGGCAGTGAAGGTGTTACAATCTGTCCAGAATGGAGAGGAACTGTGGGCTAAAACACAGATGTTTACAGCAGACCTCTCTCAGAGATATTGCATTTTAACAGAGTGGCAGAGAGAGCTGTAATGTTACAGCTTGACATATATCTCGATGTGCTAAATATGCTTCCATCTCGGCGATAACACACCGTTTCACAGCTATCACCAGCGAGAACAGACAAACAACTTATTCTCACATTTTTATGGAATGGGGTATCACTCATAACACAAAGAAACAAAACCTTTCAATCTATGGCACATTAAGTTTGTAGACCAGACGCAAAGCGTTTATCTCTAGAAGTTACTGAAAAATCAGTGCTGTGTGTGAATTCCTCTGTAATTTCAGGAAACAACAGCTATAATTTTAGCATTTTCTGACTTAAAAATAAGACATTGTGTTGGTGAAAGTGCTTTAATGGCACTATAATCCCAACAATGCTAAATCAGAAACTGAAATTCACAACACCTTATTATCATCATGAATGTGAGGTTTTGAACATTTCTACAATTCTCCAACACTGTTATTTCTATAACCACTGAGTTCAAGTCAGGAGCAAAATTTCTGTCACAACTTAGCCTTTTTTTTAATTAGGTTACCAACACTAAAGGCTTAGTATTCATTTATTTATAGTTATTTTGGACCTAAGCAGTTTAATTCAGCAACTACTGAACACATTTCAGCAAAGTCTGTGTGTTCATACCTAACCTGTGTGATACTATGATGATGCTGTTAGAGGGAACTTGTTTAGGTGGTGAAACCCTGCCATTTGAACTGTAATATCACTCTGATGAGTGATTATGGATGCATGTTGCTCTACAGGACATGTTGTCTCCTTCCTCTGATTCTATCTGTGCATTGTTATAAACAATGAAAAATGTCCAGCACAGTTTAAAGGACTGAATAGTAGCTTCAGTTGCTGTCAGTCACAAGAACTTTGTTGATTTTTCCTCTAATTATGCACGGCAGGAGTTGTCAGACTATATGGCCTTATGTTTGGAACCATTGGTTTAGTCTGTCATAAGTGAGCATGAACCCTAAACAGACTAAAACTGAAAGGCAACAATGCATCTGTTTTACCCTTCTTTGGATACAGTGCACTTATCTACTGTAAATAGTTTTGACCACCAGGTGCACCCAGTGCATTCCTGAAGCCTTAAATAATCAACACAAATAGCTGTTAATTTTCAGTGCTTCAGTAAAGCACCTATCCCTCTCTTTTCTCCCCCCAGTTCTATAGGTAGTTGTTTCTTTGCCTGTTTAGCCATTGTGGCCACCACTACACATGCTAACATCCCACTTTCAAGAGCACTTTGAGGAACTCCTAAATCCACCCAAGATGTGGATGAGGCAGAGTCTGAAGACTTGGGGGAAGCCCCATCCATATCCCTGGCAGAGGTCGCTGAGGTGGTTAAAAAGCTCCCCAGTGGCAAGGTGCCAGGTGTGGATGAGATTCACCCTGAGATGCTGAAGGCTCTAGATATTGTGAGGTTGTTTTGGCTGACACGCCTCTTCAATGTCACATAGAGGTTGCGGTCAGTACCAGTGCAGTGGCAGACTGGAGTGGTTGCCTCATTTTTAAAAAGGGGGACTGAAGGGTGTGCTCCAGTTAGTGGGGCATAACGCTACTCAGCCTCCCTGGGAATGCCAAGGTTGCCCCTTGTCTCCGATCCTGTTTGTGATATTCATGGATAGGATTTCAAGGTGCAACCAAGGAGTGTGTCCAGTTTGGGAACCTCAGGATTGCGTCGCTGCTTTTTGCAGATGATGAGGTTCTGTTGGCTTCATCAGACCGAGACCTCCAGGACACAGTGGGACAGTTTGCAGCCAAGTGCGAAGCGGTCGGGATGAGAGTCAGCACCTCCAAGTCTGAGGCCATAGTTCTCTGCCAGAAAACAGTGGATTGTTCCCTCTGGGTAGAGGGGGAGTTTCTGCCTCAAGTGAACTGGATCGTGCTGAAGAGGGAGCTGAGCCAGAAGGCAAAGCTCTTGATTTACCAGTCGATCTACGTCCCAACCCTCACCTATGGTCATGAACTGAGGGTAGTGACCGAAAGGACGAGATCGCATATACAAGCAGCCAAAACGAGTTTCCTCCACAGGGTGGCAGGGCTCAGCCTTAGAGATAGAAGAGGCTCGGAGTAGAGTTGCTGCTCCTTTGCATTGAAAGGAGCCCACTGAGGTGGTTCGGACATCTGATTAGGATGCCTCCTGGGCGGCTCTCTTTGGAGGTTTTCCAGGCACAATCAACTGGGAGGAGATCTTGGGATAGACCCAGAACTTGTTGGAGGGATTATATATCTCATCTGGCCTGGGAATGCCTTGGGATCCCCCAGGAGGAGCTGATAAGTGTTGCTTGGGAGAGGGATGTCTGGTATACTCTGCCACCACAACCCAATCCTGAATAAGGGGAAGAAAATGGATAAATGGATGGGTTTTTGTGTGTCTTAAAAGCTGTAGCTCTTTCAGTATTGTATGAGTGGTTTGAGGGACAAGAGGAACTTAATGTTTCATCAATACTATCTCCAAACATTGACAGTATGCCTAAAGCCAGCCAAATGATTTTGAAATAGTGCCTGAATAGTTATTCTTTAATATGCTTTATTTTTAAACAGTTGTATAATATATAGCTTACTGAGTAATATCCATTGAGCTCATGACTGTCTTTGCTCCCTGGAATCTCAGTATGTTTATCTGCCCTTCTCTGCTCTGGTGCTGACTGGAAGATATGTCTCTGTTTTATTCCCATCTGGTGCTTAACCCTGTCCTCATGTACTGGAAAGCAAGCAAACAAACAAAAACACAGTAAAATAAACCATCCTATCCTAATTAAGGTTTTAAAGAAAATTAAAGATATTATGATGTACATTAAACATCAGCCTTTACTTACAGTGGATATCCTTTGAAATTTATCTTGTGTGTGTGTGTGTGTGAGAGAGAGAGAGAGAGAGAGAGAGAGAGAGAGAGAGAGAGAGAGAGAGAGAGTGTGAGTGAGTGTGTGAGAGTGTGTGTGTGTGAGAGAGAGAGAGAGAGACAAAGAGAGTGGTAGATGGAAGTGGAGTTGAGGTTATCTGTGCTATCAAGGCCCTGCCTTTAGATGCTCCTGGGCTGTACAAAATAGATGACAGTCGTGATGAATGAGCTGCATTTCACACTCTTAGACTGCATCTGGTATCACATAGTGCACACACACATACACACACAAATGCATATACCACTGAGACACACAAAACACATTCACACTCACCAATTCCCAAAATTATCCAGCATTTGGCTGATTCACTTCTTCTTTTGTCCTTTTTTGAAGTAAGGACTTTTTGATGATGCGTAAGGATGAATGAATGTGTGGATGTGTGTGTGTGTGTGTGTGTCTGTCTGTGTCTGAAAGCTGAGTGAGGGTTGTAAGAGACAGATTCTAAATGTGCGGGAGAAGACAGGTGCTGACTCATCTACAACTTGCTCCCCAAATATCACCTCTTCTTTCATCTGACAACCAGCGCTAACAAAATGCCACTTCCCTTCTCCCACGACTGGATGTACAGTAACTTTCTAACCCAGACAAAATACCAACCAGCTCTCCTCTCACCTCTCTTTTCTCCCTGATAACCTATAACTTCATTCTTAATTACACAGCTCATTCTTTTATACTCACCCACTCCTGATCAGTGTGTCATTTTCATTGTTTCCATGTTTTTGTGAGTTTAATTAATTTCCACGTATCCACTTTACCTCAACCTGTTCTATCTACTTCTATTTTAGCTTGTGATTTTTTTTTCTCTTCTGCGTACAGTCTTTTTAGTCATCCAGGTTGTACAGTGTCAGAGCAAATTAACAAACAATTGACTCCACTTCCTTTTGGCATCAGAGAAAGCTTAAGAAACCCTGTCTGATTGGAGTGAAGGAACAGAGACACCACTTATCTGCTGCTTACAATGTTGCCGTAACATCATTACATCGGCAGTTTGCCAACACACCTATAAACCCGGTCGTTCTTGCCAAAAGGAAGATGCCCTCTGCACAGGTGTTCCCAACTATATTCTCATCAACTGAACTAAAGAAGGAATTCAGATGAACTGCTGAATTGTTACACAACACAATTCCAGTAGATTTTTTCATTTGTTTTGACAGACATTTCACAGAATTACTTTTGTCCTGCCTCAGAGGACACACATGAACTTTTGTTGCATTCAGTACTGGTTATCGGTCTAGGTGGAGAGAGCAGTAATTAATAGCAGGGGCAAGACAATGAGAAATATTTCAGAATAGAAAACACTGGACATACTCCCTTTCTTGAATGCAGAAACTGGTGTCTATTTTGCTTTTTGAAGCTGATGTTTTTTTCCTTTATTGTTGAACATAATCCCATAACCCCAGAAAGAATCACATGCTTTCCTTTTCTGATGGACTGACACCAAAGCTTGATGTTTGATGTTGATGTTCTTTTGTGGCCATGCTCCAAATATCCTGACATGTCTGTCTGTATGGAGCTGATAGTCCATGCAAATAACAAAATACACCACAGGACAACAGGGCAGCTGCATCACCAAAAGCTATCTGTTAACTGTGAAATACATTTTGCGGGCGATTTTTCCATTCAACTAAGCCACAAGTCAAACACATATCATCACAGCCAGGATGACCAGGAGGTGACTCACTGACCATTTGACTGATATTCTTGCTCTGGGAAGACAAATGTCACATAATCAAATGTGCAGAGCATGGTCTGTGTATCAGGTTTTGTTATGTAGGGCACTGATTAAAACAGCCTCCTTCCTGTGAGTCGGGTATGTGTAATGAGCGAAGAGGAGAGCTACGCATTTGCAGTCGTGCTGAAACAAATGAAAGTGTAAGAATCAGAGAAATTGAGATTCACACCACAGTGTTCTTGGAGAATGAAGAAAACAGCACAGGCAAACAAGATTGTAACAGAAGGAGAAAATGAGAATGCAGGTGACAGGGGAAGAGCAGATGCTGAAGGGCCAAAGTTGAGCATGAAATTGGGAATTTAGAGCGGATTGCTAAATCGTTCTTTTTTTTTTCTTTCCTCCTGTTGTGTCACCATGTGACAGTGGATGCAGTTATCAGAGCTTCAAGTTGTTCGCAGCTGACAGTCTGTCACTCACACACACATTCAGATGGACAGGCTAAAGTGGATCTGAGGATGCCAGCTACTCCAAGCCCGCTCACTTATTTTGATCTCTTTCCCTTTTGACTCTTTACATGTCCCTTTCTTTCTCACATATATAGGACATCTCAAACAGCTTGATGTATCACATTAGTATTAGATAGGAGACAGTAAAAAGTGACAGGAAACGGTGAAACTGGGGGACATGTGACCAGGGTTACAAGCACTACTAATGGCTACATGAGGTGCCTCACATCACCACCAGGACACCACTCACTCTCATCGCTATTATATATTGTTTTATTACCATTGAATACATTAGTCTCTCTACTGAGAAAACCTAGATGTGGAGGTGTGCTGGACCCCGGAAGAAGGAAGGGAAGCAAGAAAATAGTGTTGGAAAATAACACCAGAGGGCCAAATACTGTTTGTTGTAGTCTTTGTGTATACCTGTATATACCTTCTGTTCTGACACCCACTTCATTATGTCCTGTGTTGTCTCACATATGTCTTTATAAATGTTGGACTACAGAATAAGATTTTCTGTGTGGCCTGAAAGAGTCTTGGGATGTGTAGTCAGCAGATTGCTGTTTAGTGGAGGTGCAACATGCATTATTGGGATGGGGAGAGGGCATTGATCTCTATCAGCACTCCCAGAGGATAAATCTACCCACATGCTGACAGGAAAACACACACACACACACACACACACACACACACACACACACACATACATACACTATATTATTTGAGCTCATCACAGTTCCCAGTCTAGTGCGTTTCCCAGTTAAAAAGAAACACTTTAAAGGTGTTATTATGCAATGTTTTTACTGTTTCAAAAATTTTTAAAAAGAGCATGGAACAATTATACTCTGGTAGGTTTTGATAAATGAAGCATGTTATTGATAATTACTTCTCTGTTGTAACTTAATCCTCTCTGTGCTAAATGGATTAGATTTCTGCTGACATTTTTATACCCACATGCTAAGAGCAGGGGTGGAAACAGCCTTGACATTTTTTTCATTTCTGTGGATGTTCATTCCTGGGAAGTTTCTAGGTTCAGCTCATTTGCTCAATTCCTCAAATGCTGAAAGAACGCCACACACTGGCAAATGTGGCTGACCTTGTTTTCGAGACACTGCTCTGCACTTGCAGTTTAAGCCTTGGATGATGTGTGGGTGATTGCAAGAGTGCTTCTGATATGAAAACATGAGAACAATTTTGTTAAACTTTGAAGGAAATACTATTGTTGTACAACTATTGTTGTAGGTCAATTAAAACCACTAGTGTTCTATTTTTTCACAGCTTACATATGTTTCTCAACATAATACCCAAAATAAGGTATATTTATACATGCATATTTTAAACTTAACAACACAATTTCAAACGAGTGTGACAGCATGTATTCCTCATCTATTTCCTCTTTTAAGCCTTTCAAGATCTTTCCAGTCTTTGATGTCAGGTGAAATAATATATATGCAGAGCAGTTAGGTGGTACTGGATTGTCTGATTGGATTAAAAGGCAGTTCATTTGTTTTGCAGAGACTCGGGAGGACCGCACTAAGAGACTGTTCAGACACTACACTGTGGGATCCTACGACAACTTCACCTCATACAGGTACAGCCTCTTTCTCTAATCTATCATGCTACTGGAGTGTTTATGCTGTGTGTATTAGTGTATACTGTACTGCACAAACAACACACAGACTGCTTCCTCACCTTAAAAGGGGTGCATGCAAAAAAAAACAGTTGAGTGCTTTGGAGCTGCTGCCATCTAAAGGTCTCATGCAGCTAGTGCACCCATTTCGAATTGTAAGATGCACATGAAATTGTATTACATAACTCTGTTTAACAGTATGTTTTTGTCTGCATGTGTCGGCACCTGTGCATACACAGACATAATGTACTGTACGCTCTACATGCATGTGTGTGGGAATATGCTATGGTTTTGTGCTTTATACGTCAATAATTTGCTGCCAGGACATTCGTATTCAGTTCCACCCCTGTCTCAAGCTGACATTTATTGTGTAGAGAGTGTGAGTACTCCCTCTCCTCTCAATCAGATTTGTTAGCTGTGAGTGGAGAAGCCAGCTATGTTCTGTTATGATGCAAATTCTCGCTTTAATGCCATAGTATATCAGACAAAGAGACAGAGAGCTAGTCTGAGTGAGCATTGTCTCCATCCACTTTCTCAGCCTTCTATGAAATGTCAGGTTCTTGCTTTCTAGGTTTTAGGTGGATTAAATGTCACTTCCGTCACTAGAGCTCCAGATTTTTTTAATTAGCATTACTACAGGCGTTAGCCTGTGATAGTCACAGGCATTACATGGTATGTGTATATACTTTAGTTTTAAGTGGCTGATAGTTCTTATAACCAAATATAGATTAGTTTAGTTATTTTCTTGTTGCTTTCCAGAGGTGCCACAATAAAAATGAACACTGCATGAATCACAGCAGGTTACAGCTATAAGGTTTTAAGGGCCAGGTGTAACACATGAATGTCTGAATAAAATACCAGTTGCACATTCCAGCACAAGGCCCAAATAGGACAGAAACGTAGTGAGTTAAGTGTATCATTTCTTAGATGGATATCAGGACTGCAGTCTGAGGAATATTATAATTGCAAATGTCAAAGGACAGATTTGTTTTCAGGAAACATTCACAATTTTGAAATGTGAGTCTTACATCAGAGTTTTGACTTTATTGAGTTATGTAGGCGGATAGAAATTCTGAAAAAGGGCAGTGAGCACATTGCATTAATGCAGCATTTTGGGGCATAGAGCAGAGATGAAAGCATAGTGGATAAAAGGGTCTGTACTGAAACAAAGCATCTTAGTGATGCTTAACCAACACAGTATTCTGTGCATAATAATTGGTGCAAAAGTGGATAGATAGCTTTTTATGAAACCAAACCTTTGACCTCCCTCCTGCAGAGAGGTTTGTTACGGGTCTCCTGGCTCCAGCAGCAGTAGCTTTGTGTTCCCTTGGTAAGTCTGAGAGAGTGGAGTGTAACCAAACTAATGGAGACTGCAGCCGCCCACTGAGTTGCAACCTGAACACTATCCCTATCCCTCTACGTCTGCCTTAGCTGTGACAAAGGATGGCTGATAATGTTGAAAACTCATAGCTTTTGTGATGGTGTTCAGGCTGCAAACTGGCAGCAGTCCCTCAGTCAAAGTGTGCTGTGAAGACATTTGAATATACAAGTGACGCCACAATTTCTTTGTCATCTCTGTTCAGTTTAAGTCAAGGAATATTGGGTTTATCATCTACACTTCAGGTCAAACATATCCAGGTTATCACTAGGGCTGTTTCACTAACTGTACTTTGGCTAAGGGCTTTGGATACAGATATGTAGCTTGAAAAAATACATGCAGGTATGTGTAGAGCAGCATAGTTTAACACCATCTAAAAGCCTTCACTGCTCAACACTCAAGAAAATCAGACTCAGCCTCCTATTCCCTCTGTCATTAGTCAGGGGATAATATTGCATCTGAGCCATCTCTGTCAGTTCCTTTAGCAAGAAACCCTCAACACCCTCCTCAGCTGCAGTCTCATCTGAAGGATCAGCCAGAAGATTGATCCACTCTTAGGCTTTATCCCAAAGATACTTCAATCACAAGAGCTCTTTCTTTCACCTGCTCTCTCTTGCTCGTGTTCTTTGTCTCTACCTGTGTGTGTGTGTGTGTGTGTGTGTGTGTGTGTGTGTGTGTGTGTTTGTGTGTGTGTTTGTGTGTGTGTTTGTGTGTCTCTCTCAAAATACTAGTACAACCTCGGGAATCCAGAGGTGTGGTGTCTTGCTTGGCTTTTAACTTGATTGGTTAACAGAAAAGGAAGTACATGTTCATACGTGTGTGTGTGTGTGTGTGTTTGCGTGTGCCTCCATCTCCTCCCACATCTCAACCCCCACCAACCGACCCTCTTTACTCCCCTGCCCTCCCTCTCGCCCTCTCTCTCTCTCTCTCTCTCTGTGTGAGGATGGTGTTGGATTCATACCTGCTCTCCGTCTGTTCTCTCCTTCACAGTGACTATATCATAGAGGAGAAGAATGCTGTTTTACAGAAGAAAGAAAATGAGGGGTTTGGCTTTGTCCTGCGGGGAGCCAAAGGTGAGACAAACACAAACACACACACCTTTGCCAAAACATTCACAGTCACTACATACCTGTTTTAAACATGTGTGAGAGTTTGAATGTAAGAAGTAGTCTGTTGATCTGAGTCACTGGGTATGGCTCAGTCTCGATTGTTGCTGTGTGAGTCAACAACACGACCAGCTTTGGTCAACACTCAGCTTGTATACTCAGATGCACTCAGGCCTCTGTGTGTGTGTATGCGGACGTGTGTCTGTGTACGTGTGTGTTTGTGCGTGTGAGCGCATGTAGCCCCTTTGGTGGCGTCATCCTTGGCTGAGCTGTCAGCTAGCTGTCCCATCTGTTCCCCACACATGGCGTCGAGCTTTAGCAGAGACACAGTCCTCTCTCCCCTACTCTTTCATTTCATCTTTCCACTGTCTGTCCTTGTTTTTGTTCCTCTCTGCTCTCTTTCACCTCCTTCTTATCTTTCCTGTCCATTATCCTCTCAAAATGTTTTTACACAATCACTTTCATACCTTCCGCATTGTAAACCGAAATCGGCTCTCCACTCATCTCCATTGCCACAAATTCATTTTACTCAGGCACGTGCCAGCTCCCTGCTCAGGCTGGTTACCATGGCAACCCCACCCAGGTACCTTGCCAGGAGTCTGTTACTGCTCCATCACTCACTACCATGGATCTTGGCTCACCCTGCTCTCTTTTACTCACTCTGTCTTTTACTCCCCAGTACCCTTTAACACACACATACTAAAATGCACACACACCGCAGTTCACTTAGTGGTCCTCTGAGAACTCTCATGTGTCAGTGATTTAGTTGGATTTGCTCCAAGATTAAATGGAGTTTGTAGTCGTGCATTCACTTAGTAAAGTGTACTTGTGTGCTGTATGTTGAGACGTGCATGAAGTTGTGGACATGTGAGCATGTGTTTATATGCACCTACATGTATAAGTTATATAGTTTAGGTGCAGCAGGCAACAGCACTGGACATGTTTAGTCCACAAATAAAACTAAACACAGCAAATTTATTAATTAAATCATTTTTGGTAGATGAAAGAAAAGTTTTGAAAAATTCATCATTGCCTCCAAGGAAATTAAAATTTAAGCATTTTCCAAATATTTTTTGCAGCATGTAATACTTTTTCTATTTGTGACCTTATTGTGGTCACTGGAAATCTCATTTAGTGGAGAAATAAAAATCACTCAAAGGAAGATACAAATTTAACTTAACTGTTTTCTTTCCATGTTTCTTCTCAGCTGAGACGCCCATTGAAGAGTTCACCCCAACCCCAGCATTCCCTGCCCTGCAGTACCTGGAGTCTGTGGACGTGGAGGGAGTGGCCTGGAGGGCTGGTCTGAGAACAGGAGACTTCCTCATTGAGGTAACTGAGGACAGCTCTTCACTTGCTTCTCCATCTCATGACTGAACACACTAGTAATGGCCTTGAACACAGAAGAAACAGGTGCAGGATTCTATCCTAAGGTGCTTTTGTAGATATGGTATGTTAACCCTCCTGTGCCGACAAAGAGGGTTTATTTATGTATTTATAAATACCTGCAGCTAGCGTATGAAACTGCTCAACAAAGAATAGACATGATTTACAAAAGTTTCAGCATGTGATGTATTCCACCCTGATTGACTAGAATTTGGTAACTGTTGTGCTGTAATGACACAACAGTGCACTGTAAAAAACAAGGTTACACTGTCAACATGTCTCATTCTGTGTGTTTTCTTTTAGGTGAATGGGGTCAATGTAGTGAAGGTGGGCCATAAACAGGTGGTGTCCTTGATCCGACAAGGGGGCAACAGGCTGCTGATGAAGGTGGTGTCTGTCACACGCAAACCTGAGTCTGAGGAAGTCGTACGTAAGAAAGGTAAAGATCAGAGGGTGGCGTAAGCTCCTCTGTGCCCTCCCTTTAAAAAAAGTACATGCTGAATTAATATTTCAACTTTAACTATTACATTTCAGATGTATGTGCTCATATTGTAAAATGTGAAATCGCAGGTAAAATCCTCCTTCATGTGATATTCATGAGTGCATTACTCATACTAAACACATGCATTAATATGAACAATAATTTAAATAGAGCAAATGCCACTAATTACGTAGTATTGGCTTGATTAAAGTTTGAGGGCTTACAGAGATTTTAGCATTGCACATGTTATGGCTCACAGGATAAGTCAGGTGTTTGATAATGAATTGTATTACTGTAATGTGATGGGGACATGGGCATGTAAGCTGGTTTTATGTACAGAGGATTTAGGAAAATGTGTGTTTCCGTTGTCAAGGTGATTTCTACCACGTTTCCCTGCTGTAAATTCATGTGGTTTCCATGTCAACCAGAGCTCACCATTACTCAGCTCCCACACAGTCCTGGCACTATGACCTCAGGACTGTGTACACTGCAAGAGTGTGTGTGTGTGTGTGTGTGTGTGTGTGTGTGTGTGTGTGTGTGTGTGTGTGTGCACGCGTGTGCACACGTGTGTGTGTATGTCTGTGTGTTTGTAAGTGTGGTAGATTGGTGTGTGCACCTCCTTTGCAATTATTAAGATACAGAGACAGTGATAAATGGGTTTGACCTAGTTTCAGTGGGACAGTACTGTATCAGCTCAGTGCTGCTACTCAGGACCTTTATGGTTTCTCTTAATCTCTCTCTCTGTCTTTTCTCTCCCTCTCTCTTCTCTACCTGTCTCTCTCACCTCTTTTGGCTTTGCTTCTTTCTTTATCCTTGTCTTCTTAAAATATACCCTAGTCTTTTATTTTGGGTTTAGTTTCATCATTTCTTGATATGGTTGATAGCACTGCATACAATTTGACATTTTGACCAAACATAAATTAAGTAAGTCAGTCCATTTAGTAGCTTTCTTTTGGAGCTTCAAGCCACATTTTGCAGTCTTTCTCATCTGATTGAGTTTGGTCAGTTTAACCCTTGTGCGCCCCTCAGTATTTTTCAATTGAAAATACTCAATAATTTTGCCTCTGTTTATGGTTATGGGACACAATTTTGCAAGGATTTCAGTTTTTCTATCAAATTTTAAAATTCAACCTTTGATCTAATAATAGGGCTAAAACACACTGTATAGAAGAAAAAGTTCCAAAGAAATCCATTATAAGACATCATTTTCTGCTGTATGGCTGAGGGCTCCATTACATGCACCGAGGGTAAAAATTTTTAAATGAACTCACACTGCTCAAAAAATATATGCAAAATAATGCATTAAAATCAATGTTGTTGTCAATTATTGATATATCCAAGGGTGTGATAATCCCCCCCCCAAAAAAAAATCCAATTTGCACTTAGTATATGGAAAATATTTCATATTTTGTTTTTATCATTTAAAAACGTGTGGGTTAATCCTCCCAAAATGGCATTAAAGGGTTAAAATTATCTGAGAAATACATATAAATTTAAGTTATGATCAGGACTGAAGTGGTCAAAAGATTTAGTGTAGTGATAAATAATATTTTTATAGCACTTTTTAGAAACTCAAATTTTTTGCATCGAGGGTAATTTTCTGGAGGGGTACACAAGAGTTAATTAAAGTAAAAGTTTTAATAAAAATACAGTAAAAATTATCGGAAGTACTGTTATTATTGTGGCAGAATTAGAAGAAAAGATTAGTACCCCTCTCATTTCTGACCATTAAATATGCAGCAACAGCTGGCTAGCTGGGAGGAAACAGCTAGCGTGGCTCTTTCTAAAGGTTAAAAAAAAATCCACCTACCAGAAACTTCTAAAGCTCATTTACTTAACCTGTACAAAAACAGAAATATTAAAATGACAATTCCCCATTTTATGGAGGGTTATGTGTCGGACCTTTCCTTGGCTCTGACCAGTTGCCAGGCAACCAGCAGAGACTCCACTCTCAGTTACTGGTTCTGACCAAGAAATAGTTTGCCACATAAACACACATTAAGGGGAGAATTATCATTTTACCCTTCAGTTTTCATATAACTTAAATAAAGAAGATGAAATGTGTAGTGTATTAGTGATCTTTACAGGTGCTAGTACTCAGCCATTACAAATGTGGTGATCAGAACACATAGAACCTTGAGGGAGATGAGCTACAGCAGAGGGCCACATCGGTTTCGACTCCCATCAGCCAGGAACAGGTCAACAGTTCAGTTCAGTTCAGGTGGTGGTTTTATTGGTGTGGGGAATATTTTCTTGGCAAACATTGAACCCATTGATACCAGTCATCATTTGAATGCTATAGCCTATCTTAGTTCAGTGTACTTCAGTGGCTTCCTTAGTCACGAGATCAGAATCCAGTAGATCGCCTGCAGGATGTGGCAGGCACTATGTGCAGCTGACACGTCTGTAGAAATGATGTGATTCATTCATGTCAACATGGACTACAATCTCAAAGAAATGCTCCCAACATCTTGTGGAATCCATGCCACAAAGAACTGAGGCTATTTTCAGAGCAAATGTAGGACCTACACAGTAATAGTATGGTGTTCCCAATAAAGTGCTCAGTGATTGTTCACCCAAAATGTTGATCTATGGCTTTAACATACTTCTTTTACGTATTTTCACTTGCTTTCAGTATATTAAGGTGTGTGTGCAATGTAACACCATGGTATATGCTTTGGAGCATATGTATTCTGGAGTCACTGTCTTGTTGCCTCCATTAAACTTGCCTATTTCTGTGTGTGTCTAAGCTGCTGAGACGGCAGATAATTGGTATGAGTTCAAAGGAGTGAGGTAGACTGAGAAGACAATGGTTGATGAGATTCCTTTCTTGTGAAGTGAAGAAAATATGGCCAGACAGATTCTGAGTTCTGAGACAGCTGTAGACAAGATGGAGTGTGTGTAGTGTTCCAGGGCTGAGGGATCCTTCACTCCTGTTTCAAACTTATCCTAAATGTCTTTTTTTTAAACATCCTCTCCCTCTGCACTGCACCTGCAGTGGGACATACTCTACATATTGTGCCACACCTTTGCACAAATGCACAGATGCATGTTTGCATATACGCACCCTCTCTCTCGCTCTCTCTCTCTCTCTCTCACACACACACACACACACACTCACTGGCAAGCAAACACACATTCTCTGCACCATGCGAGGCCTCACTACTGCCACCGTTGCCATGGTGACTACACTGCATGTTTGAATTAAGCATTACATTACAGCAAAAGCATCTCTCTCCCTCTGACTCTGTCTCTGTTCCTCTCTCTTTCTCCATCCTCCTCCTCCATCTCCTCTGCTCCCTGCTACTGTACCAGATTGTGCAGACTGGTGAGAAAATGAAGATGTTTGATATGGACTGTACCCAGGATGGCGTATTTACACTAGATCTGCAGCTGCTGACGACAGCAGGATAGTTGGGCTCTAGTAAGGCACTGTGGGATTTAGAGATCTATCGCTCTACATTGGTGCATTGAGTGTTAGCTCGTCGATCTCAGATAGAGTGAGCTGATCTCGTTGTGTTGTGGGGTATTGTTAGGAAACTTGGGTTTGTTAAAGCATGTAGAGAGTGCCGCTGTATGTGTCTTTATCATCGCTGTTTGACCGCATGACATTACGTTGTTACTGCAGACTTAACATGCTTAGATTCATGACCGTTTTTTATTTGGTTAATTACAGCGTTTATTGTGACCTAATTACAACCTGTATCTCTGCAGTTTGCATTCAGTAGATGTGTGTTACTGCTTTGAGTGGGACAAAAACAGCCCAGTTGCCTTGTGTGTATAGTAGGATTGGGAGGCTCCCATGAGCTTTGGGTTATGAAGTCTGCAGCGCATCATTTTCCTTAGCTGTTGAATTTACTGTCATCTCTTCATCTGTCAGCCCACATGTCATTATGTCCTCCCTGAGGGAGTTTTCTCTGTGTATCTGCATGTGGTCCTGCATGTGGGAGGATATGCATGTGTGTTGGTGTGTTTTTGTCTGATGCACACCTGCTAAATTCCAGACAGGCAGCATATTAAAAGTAAGATGGACGACTTTCTCCCTCTCCTTGCCACACTCATTTTACTCGTTCTGCCTACCGTGGCAGACAAATTCTGTTGTTCTGTGCGTAATGGGAGGATTCAGAAAGCTAGGGATGTTACAGAGAGGACTCAGCTGTACATTTACTGCCTCTGGGCACCTCAACAGAGAGGGATTCTTGCAGCACAAAGACTAATAAGCTGAAAGTCTTGGAGACAGACTGACAAATTTAACAACAACAAAGAACAAAACATGAAGAAGTTGAGCTCCAGCCGTAGCCTGAACAAGGTCCTGGCTAAGTGCGAGGCGTCCAGTTCATCAGAATTTGACCAGATCAAAGCAGTGAAGACGGGATGGGCTGGCCGTCTGGGGGATGCCAGGAGGGCACTGAGCCGTAAAGCCAAAGGATTTTCATCCCCCTCAACTTCATCCTCAACACCATGCCTTTTCTCCACAGCTCCCCCACCGCCCAAGAGAGCTCCCAGCACCACACTGACACTGCGCTCCAAGTCCATGACCGCTGAGCTTGAAGAACTGGGTGAGTGCCAGAGAGCTGGCATGCAAACTCCACACTCTCCTCCTTTTCTGTCATATTTCTGCTTTCCCTTTGTCATTAAAACTTGGTGTGTCTCCTAACTTTTAGAATAGTCACTTCTGTTGGCTTGTTCTTGTCATTTTCTCTCCTCTGCTGACGCTATCCTTTCCCCACCAAGCTTCTGCTCGGAGGAGAAGAGGAGGTGAGTCTGAGGCAAGAAACTGACACCTCTCTGAACGTCATAAAGATGATTTATCACTGCTGTGTCATTTTAAGCAGTGTTGATTAGAACAGACGAGCAGAAAACTTGAAACACGTGCACACTCTCTTCCTCCGCTTTTTGTCCCTTTCCTCTCTCTCTGTCTCTTTCAGCTCTTAGCACTCACTCCCTAGTGGTCATCGAGGAAACACAGTGAACTTGTATTGAGATAGTGCAGTGATTTTGTACAGTGCCACAGAGCATGACCTCACATTGTAGTATATAGCTAGAGATGTCTTTTTAATCAATTGATCAGTTAATTAGTTTATTCTTTTCAGTGTCAGAAATGATTGCGTGATATTTGTCTGGTCTCATGTCTTGGTATTTAGTTCTGGCTCATTTCCTTCTGAACAGAGAGACTAGACGAGATGTTGGCATCCCAGGAGTCTATGTTGCGTGCTCAGCCCTCGGAGGCAGATTACAGAGCAGCCACTGTCAAACAACGGCCTACCAGCAGGAGAATAACACCAGCAGAGATCAGTGTGAGTGCACCTACACACAGCACACTGGCAGACAGCATATGCCACCATGGTGGCGTACATGCAAACTCAAGCTGACACACAACAAACACCTGGGCCACATGACAGGCAGTGCTGCACACATATATGCATGTTCTTGGTATTCTGTATACCGTTTCTGGAGTTTTACTGTAGCTTTAAAGATATTACAGCTGTCTTTTATAACACTGTAAATTATCAATTTTGTTGTGCTGCAGTCACTGTTTGAGAGACAAGGGATGACTCTACATGGAGGTCTTCACCCAGGCATTGAGAGAGGTCACATACCACTACCAAAGGGGATGTCCAGGACCAAGTCTTTTGGTAAAACAATCACCCATCCTGTACATATTCAAATAAGGTGAATGATAGTGTATCTTATGTACAGTATGCCAGTAGGTAGTATGTAGAGAATATAAGAGAAGGACGCTTCATTCTTTTTTCTTTTTCATTCTTTTTGCATCACTGCACCCACAAAGTATAACATGTAGACAGCGGTACCAAGGCCAAAACCAAACCAGCTGACGTACTTACAAATACATACTTACATTGCATTATATGTTCTGGGTGTGCAAATGCACCGATTGAATATTCACAGAAACAGATTTGCAGAGCAGATGTTCAAGCGCCGAGTCTGTTTCAAAAGTAGATATACACATTCATTATTAATACTCTCTATAATATTAAACATTTTTTTCTGTTTTCAAGTACACTCATTAAATGACTGTTGAATTAATGGTTAAATAAGTCTAAAAATAGTTAGATTTACATGGTTTATTAAAAATATTGAATAGATGGGTGATTCATTATTAACTGTGTGAATTAACAGATTTACAGATGGATGCATTACAGTGTAATTTTCATGAAGCAGCTGTGGACCTGCAGGGCTGGTATGAAATGGCCCTTTTTCATGAGTTTACACCCCATCACAAAATTCATTTGTGCTTTCCCCTTTCCTCATCAGGTGCCACTGAGGAGGATCGGCTGTCTGCCCTTGCAGGCGAACACCGATTTCCCCGTAGTTCCTCTATGACAGACAGCCTCCGAGACCATTCACAGCCGCATCCCATCCCTCCACCTCCACAAACGGCACCTCCTCCTCCCCCTTACTACCTAGACACTGGTCCTCCCCCAGCCTTTTGCCCTCCTCCTCCCCCATCTAGGACCCAGAGTCAGGGCCATGAGCCTGGAGGACGCTCCAGCTTCAAGCCCTCCTCGTTGGACCTGCCTTACGAGGCCGCTCAACGTCAGGCCACACACATCGAGAGACAGAAGAAAGCACGCTCCATGATCATCCTCCAGGACTCTTCCCATCTACCTGTAGAACCTACAGAAATTCCCCGACCATCTGCTGCTACTCCACCTGAGCGAATCAAAAGGAAGGGTCGGGTTATTGACAACCCTTATGCTAATGTGGGTCAATTTAGCATTGGACTGTACACACCCACCAAGCCCCAGAGGAAGAAAAGTCCCCTGGTGAAACAGCTACAGGTAGGTTGCATGTTAAGGATGATTTCTGATCATACATTTAGTGCCAAAAACCCTATGACCTTGACATGTTTGGTTGATTTTTTCTGTCTTACTGCAGGTGGAAGATGCACAAGAAAAAGCTAGTTTGGCCTTAGCTGCTGCCCACTCCCGAGAGAGCTCACCCTCAGGACGACACCCACATCCCCATGGGCACACACACACCAGCCGCGCAGACTACTACCAGCAGCAGCTGGCGGCTGAGCGAGAGCGTTTGCGTGCCCAAGGAGAGATGATGTTTCAGGGTAAGGGCCCCTTTGCTGCTGCTATCGCTGGAGCAGTCAAAGATCGTGAGCGTCGCCTAGAAGAACGGAGGAAATCCACTGTCTTCCTTTCTGTTGGGACCATGGAGGGGGCGTCTGCCACCAGCTCTGACTCCCCCTCTCTGACTCAGTCTCACTCTATCGATGAACGGATGCTCACTCGAGAGCTGGGACAGCTGCCTCCCCCTGCCTTGGCCCTGAGCCCCTCCCCTAGTGGGACCACCTTTATCCATCCACTCACAGGAAAGCCCCTGGACCCCAACTCACCACTGGCTCTTGCGCTGGCCGCAAGGGAGAGGGCACTGACCTCCCAGAGCCAGTCCCCAACTAGCAGCCCAGAGCCTAGGACTAAACAGGAGCGGGCAGGCCAGGGCATAATATTCATTGACACTCAGACCAAAGAGTCTCCACATGAAGGGGCACCCACATCTCCCCCTTTCTCGCCTAAAAGCGCCAAGGCAGCGGGGTATGGAGTTGGATCCTCCCCAGCATCAGTTTTAGTTCCCCAATCCACCAAACCACAGTGGGCCTCATCACCGTCACCTGTATCATTCCGGCAGGAGATGGAGGCCAGAGTAGAGGAGAGGAAGGAGGAGAAGAGACTTGAGGATAAAAAAAGTATGTTGATTAGTATTATGGATACGTCGCAGCAGAAGACAGCGGGGCTGATCATGGTCCATGCCACCAGTAATGGCCAGGCTGTTGGGGTGGGTTCAGAATTAGAACAGACCCCTACCCCAGCTTCCATGGAGCCAAGCAAATCTCCAAGTCCACGGGCTAAATCCCCCAGTCCCACAGTCTCCCAGCCCCAACCCCAGCTCCAGGCCCAGCCTCAAACTCAGCGTCCTGCCAGTCCAGCCCAAGAGAAGAGTCTGGCTCAGGGAAGCTCCGAGGAGGATGTGGATCCATATACAGTGACCCTGCCCCCTGTAATGTTGTCCTCCAGTGATGAGGAAACAAGAGAGGAGCTACGTAAGATCGGAGTCGTTCCGCCACCAGATGAGTTTGCTAATGGGCTGCTGGCACAGGCACAGGAGACACAGGTGTCCCCACCTAAACCTGCCACCTCTCCCACAGCCACTACGACACCAACACCGCAAACTCTTTCGACCCCAACAACCCCAATTGTGACCCCCACACAGCCTCAGCCTCCCCAGCCCCCACCTCCACCCAGTGCAGCAGCTGTCTCAGGGAAGCCCTCAGACCCTCTGGAGCCCCCACCGGTGGGCGAGTCTGGCTCTGCAGCTGACTCAGGCGTGGAGGAGGCTGACACGCGCAGCTCCAGTGAGAGAGAACGAGACCACCATCTCGAGACCACCAGCACCGTCTCCACGGTTTCCAGCATGTCCACATTGTCCTCAGAAAGCGGCGAGCCTGCCGACACACACACCACACACACCTCCTATGCCGACGGGCAGACTTTTGTGCTCGACAAGCCGCCAGTGCCTCCTAAGCCCCGACTCAAGTCCCAGATAGGAGGCAGTAAAGGCCCCGTCACCTTCAGGGACCCTCTGCTGAAGCAGAGCTCTGACAGTGAGCTGCTATCACAGCAACAGGCTGCTGCCCTGGCTGCTGCTGCGGCTGGAGGAGCTGGGCTCCCCTCCGGTGGTTCAGCCTCAGTGACAGGACTCGCCCCCACCAAGCCACGCTACCTCTTTCAGCGGAGGTCCAAGCTGTGGGGGGACCCAGTGGAGCCCCGTGGGCCAGGAGTTGGGCTTGGTATTGGGAGTTTGGGCAATCTTGGTGGGCTGGGACTGGGGCTGGGTGCAGATGAGGGAGCAAAACCATCTGTTATGGGGGAGCTCAGTTCACGACTACAGCAGCTAAATAAAGACACTAGGTCACTGGGAGAGGAACCACTGGGGGCATCACTTGACCCAGGAAGGAAGTCACCTGTGGCAGGTGCCAGGTAAGACAAAATCTAGAAAAATACACTGCAAAACTGTCACCATTTCTTCTGTCACTGAGGTTACAATGGTTACATTAAAAGTGATGATTTCAAGCTTCATTCATAGCTCTTACAGTGGCAGAGATGTCAGAGTTAGCAAACAAAAAAAAGTTCCAGTTCCCTGCCACAGAGAAAACTGCCTTAAATTGATTTAATTGCATACTTGTCAGACACTATGAGTTTAAGTCTTTTCTCTTGTTTATCAACATTTTATATTACTTACTTATTTACATCAGTGTCACCCTCTTGGATCTTGCGATAACAAATCCATTGGACAAGAGATTGCAAACACAGAGACTTTCATTTATTATTTAAAAGCAAACATATTTTATTACAACAAATTAGAGTCTATTTTAGTCTGAAATCTTGCAGCATTTCTCTGGAAAGGGAGATACCTAGAGACTGAGTCAAGGCTGAGGCTGTGCATGACGTGTTTTTATTCTCACATTTTAAAATATGCTAGTGAATCTTTATACAAGCCAGTTTACTGCGATGGTTAGTGACAATGAGATCAGAGGTCACCAACATTGCTGGCATTAGCTTCTCAGCCAATACTACTGTAGGAACATAGTCAATACAGTATGTGCTATACCTTTCTATTGGACATTCAGTATGTTGGAACATTAATAAGGAGAAAGGACAACAAAGACAAACCTGCGTACACAGTGACACCAGGGTTATCTGATGCATCTGAAGCACAGTGGTGTTTTATGTTTTCTGTGGGTTTCTTTTTTCACTCAATACCTCAAAGTACAATGAAGTCCTTTATATTTCTGCAGATGTGAGGACACCGAAGAGAGTAAACCTTAAGGTTATAGCCTCTAGGGTAAAGCAAAGCTTTTTAAAATATATTTTTCCTAACAAGCCTATCAACTAATCCCATTTAAAGAAAACAACCCTTTTATATTTTTTGTTTCATGTATTTTCTTTTCAATATTATTTGTTACCTTGTTTGCATCACCTGATTTCTTCACTGCTACTTCAGTTGATGGTTCTGGTCTTGGATCTAAACTGTTCCTTGTTTCCATAGTTACAGCTGCACTGCTTGGCCTCCTGTTAGTAGTACATACAGTATACACTAGAAGTCAATAAGTTAGTGTTAAGCTGCGTGTGTGTGTGTGTGTGCGTGCGTGTGTGGTGCATTTATGCCTGTGCATGTGTAGATTATCTGTTGGTGCAAACAAGGTAACAGGGCTTGGAGGCATGCACTTTCCTGAAAGCCTCTCCTCATCTGACACACTCTCACTATTGGGTTCTAACCTATGACCTTGCTAGTAGCAACCCCTCCGGCTTTTCCTTGAGCTTTTCCTTGAGTCCTTGTTCAAATAACACATAATACATCCTTATATCCACAGCTCTTTGTAGCCATCACTGATATAAATTTCATAAAACTTTAAACTGTAGTTTCCTTCTTATCACTGTCCCCCATCCCATAGTAATATCAGTGATAACTTCAAAGATTTAAGGATGTATTCTCAGAAATATTTGAACATGACTAAACTATAATGGTGTGTCATGTTATAACCATCCACACACAATCTTGGCATTAACAAGTCATGTTAATGACTAGATGACCAGACAAAGTCCTGACCTTGTCAAAAGTCCTGAGGTGCCATGTGGAGTAACTGTCAAATTAATGGTGGAGTCTTTTGTTTCTATCTACTCGCGATTTGGCTTAGGATTGCTCTGTATAGTAACCTGTCTCAGCCCAGTTCTGTTTTTATGGCTTGGCAGGTTGGGAGTTAAAATCTGATGTGTGAAGAACAAATGGTGTCTTTTTTGTTTGTATATTGTAGTTTTCCTCAGCCACGAAATTGACACTAACTGATGTTAATTTCAATGTTCCATTTAGAAGCGTCATTCAGATACAGTAAGTTATCTGTTTCAGTCTTTGAGTGCAGATATCAAAGAGCTCGGGAGTTTGTGGGCACTGTTCAGACACAGTTCAGTTTGATTTTTATTGCTTTGTCCTCATCTCTGTGAATAATGAGGGTGGAAACCTTCACTGCTGATCAAGATTTTAAGATTTGAAGGGACAATCTAAGGTTGAGAAGAATTAAAAACAATCTCTCCTCTCATCGTATTGACATCTACAGGTGGAGGTGACCACATTCACATAACTGAGACCAAATTGCTTCATGTTCTTGTGTTTCCAACCAGCTGTCAATTAAATCAGTTACACAGCTATCTCAGATAAAGACTGAAGAGACTTTCTAGAACTGATCTCCACAGGGCAGCTAGTCAATGGCCTTTCATGCTAACACTGGCACTTGTCAATATTTTGTAACCATAACTGTTGTTCTATTGTTGCATCTTTGAGACAAAATTGTATCTCCAGTATCTCCACAACTCTACCAATGTCATGTACTGTATTTAGAGCACCAGTTCTTTAGAAACAAAGACAATTGTGTAAGCTTAAACTTTTTTCTATTCTAAACACTTTATAAGCATGTTTTGCAGTCCCAACACTTATCCAGTGTTCTACTATTAGAAAAGCTTACTCGTGGCTATTGTTGAAGACAATCCATTGCTTGGTGTGACCACAGATTAAATATGTACTGTAGTCACTATGAGCCAAATTCAGTCATCAATCATTGATTTGTACCACAACAACAACATAATCCCTGTATGGAAAAGGTGACCATGCTGTCAAATACAACATATCATCTAACACACAGTTGTGATTGAGCGCGCCCTTTCCAGAGATTATGCACTCAAAGTCACCCCCACCACCTCCATTCTGACAGTTGACTGTCCTCGGCTGTGACAAAGATGATCATGCACACCATTATTTCTCTTTCTCTCTCTCTACCTCTGCATTTTTGTCTCTTCACCCACTGGAACCTTTCACACATAACACAAGCATCCCAGCACTCTTAATTGCAATGTTCTTCCATCACTTACTCCATGCATTGTGTGCCCCTTTTAAACTCCTTCAAAAACCACATATGCTGCTGTATTTTGTCTCTCTTGTATCCACCTCGTTCACATGCTGTGTATCATAGCTTTGGGTGGTTTAGAAACCTGTGGTTCTCATTTTATTTCAGTTGTGCTCTTTGGTTTTTCTGTTCTTCTCTGTTTATGTAATTTGCATAACTTTGTTTTGTTTTTCAGTGATTGTGTTGAGGATGGCCATGGTCCCTGACTGTCTTGCTTATTGGACACTGTAGGTTTCTTAAACCATGCTAATACAGAGCAGAATATGTTGCAATTTGTATTTCTTTATTAGCCAACACACGTATACACATCCCATATGCAGTATACTGTATAGTACTATAGTGCAGCACATAGAAATGTTAATGAACAACTAGTACTTTTCCAGTAAGGATAGTACGTCTCATAGTCAGTTCAGAATGAGTGCAAAAGCAGCCACAAAAGTCAAGGGACATGTGCCCCCTTTTATTGGTGTGTTTATTTGTTTGTTTGTTTTTTCTTTGTTTGTGCAGTGTTTGATATGTGAATAGTGTGCTCATTTCTCTCTCATGTAGCCCACTGGTCAGACCTTCCAGTGCTGAAGCCTACTCTTCCGTCTTTGTCATGCTGCCACATCAGCAACACCAGCACACACACACAAATATATATACATGCATACATGAACTCACAGCCTCACTCTTACACATACTCACACCTGTGCATGTACATGAGGCATATCAAAGGCAGCAGAGTTGGCTGAAGCAGAGTCTGGTTGGCAGGCTGCGTCTCATGGAGTGATGCTAACATTCTCTCCCATTGCTCTCTCTCTGCTCACCTTGCATGCTCCGCCCTGCTGCTCTGATCTGATTGGTCTAGAACTGACTGTGCGCCCAGGAGGGCAGGACGACTGTGTAAGTGCGCATGGAGCTCATCTCATATCCGTCAGCTCCCTGTAGTCTGATCATTTTTCTAGCCTGTGCGCTGCCTAGCTGCCTTTATTCCATTACACTCTTTAGTCTAAATGTCACCTATGGCAAAAGTTTCAAACGTAGTAGAGGGAAAACATGTGCCACACTTATACATGAGACACTTGCTAACATGCATGAATAAAATAAACACCATTGCACCAACTCCTTAGGCCTCTACTCTCTGCTTCTCCCTGCTTGCACCAAGCTAGAAAAAACTCTCATGTTAGCCCAAGTCTCTAATCCATCCCCACTCTCCTCTCTAACCATCCTTTTCTCCATTAGCTCGATAGAATAGTAATGACTGATCAGCCACACTGAGACTGCTTTCACAAAGTATACTTGTATTATTTTTCCAAAAGAGGGTGAGGTGTGAAACAACAGATAAACCAGCATTTGTTGTACCTGTGAAAGGAACTGGAGTAACTGCTGCTGCAGTATCAGATTCCTGCTGCTAAAGAATTATTGCCGGATTGTAATAGTACAGTTCTTTCTCTGTGCGCTACAGGTGGTAAGATTGGGTTGGTTGGTCAATGAGAATCCCTGAATGGTAGACTTAATACATTGAATTAATCGTTACCTGCACTTCCAAGGTAAATAAGCATTCATTTGATTAAATTACACTAAACACTGGAGACAGATTCTGCATTGTCTGCCTCCTCGTGTCCTTTAGCAGCAGTTTAACAGACATGATAAATGCACCTCTGTTTTCTTTATACACTATAATTCTTCATCATACAAAGGCACATTTACTGTACGTGTATAATTTTTCTTGAATGACAATGTAATGTGCTGAAAATCAAATATGAAATCTTGCTCTTAGATCTGCTTATTAATGTGTGTACTGTATGAGTGAGCATGTTTGTACTGTATTTGTCACATATTAAAATCTGGGTACAGAGTAATTCACAGTAATCACCTCAGGGAAGCATACAGTATGACTTAACAGCCAGTAGCTTTTCATTAAATTCATTAGAGGATAAAGACAGTAACAGTCAGGGGGAGTGAGTGTAGGAACTTAATTCTCAAATGCTGCCATATATTTCCTTGTATAATTAATGTATAACTTGAAATAATGATGTCCTGAATGAATTTAAGTCCTAAGTGATGTTTTATCCAAAGCTGTAAATAATCTCAAAAACCCATAATGTTACCACCAGTGAATGTAGCTTGCTGCTTTGATGTTGCTGTGATGTGAGACTAGCTTGGTCTTTCTAACAGTCATTGACGTCTAGCCTACACTAACTTAAACTTAAAAAGAACTGACAACAGTGTATACATAGTGTATTACCCAAAGCTCTCTCGCCCTTTCTTCTCCTTCTTTATTTTCACCTTGTTCACCTTCATCTCTTGGCTTAACATTCCTGAAACTCTCTCTCTTGTCTTTGTCTGTCTCCACCAGACTTTTCAGCAGCCTAGGCGAGCTCCACACCATTTCTCAGAGAAGTTATGGCACCACATACACCATCCGCCCTGGCAGCCGTTACCCCATCACCCGACGCACCCCCAGCCCAGGCTCAGGCTCACCTGATCGGGGCGACCCTCTCGGACGATTCTCAGGCTTCGGCCTACCACCCTCACCGACCACACCACCACAAACCATCCTCAAATCCTCTAGCCTCAGCCTACCCCAGGAGCCTAAAGAGGTCCGCTTTGTAATGAGGAGCTCCAGCGCCCGCTCCCGCTCTCGTTCCCCTTCCCCATCACCCTCCCACTCCCCTGGGCTAGGATCGCCACTTTTAGCCCTCCGGCCTTTCCACCAAAAACCCCTCCACCTCTGGAACAAGTACGACGTTGGAGACTGGCTGGAGAGCATCAATCTTGGGGAGCACAGAGCAGGGTTTCAGGAACATGAGATCGAAGGCTCTCACCTCCCAGCTCTAACCAAGGATGACTTTGCAGAACTGGGAGTGACACGAGTTGGACATCGCATGAACATTGAACGAGCACTAAAACAGCTGCTAGAGAGCTGACCCCTGCCCTGAGACACAGCAACAGTTAGAGAGAAAGATGAGGATAGAAATGGGGAAAATACAGAGTTGATGAAAATAAAGAGAAAAGATAGGGACCGCTCCTCTTTTACTCTGGCTGCTTTTATGTTCTGCATCACAAATGTTTACTTGTGGTCCATAGTGACACTTTACGTTCCCTTTCTGCATTAATACCCTGCACTTGGCACTGCACTGAAGAGGAGGAGTCAATACATTTGTCCCCCCCTACTCGGCCCTTAGTGTCTGCCCACCTCCTTGCCTGCAGCCAATTAGATCAGACCTCAAAATGGGCTCTGGCCTTTCTTTGCCGAGGAGAATCGCATGAGCTCCAATTAAAACATTTGATTTGTGAAAGCTTCAGTTGTTCCCTTAGTAACACCCACACTTTCTCTAGCACTATTCCCTCCTCTCCTCTCTACCTCTATCCCTCCATCTATTAGGCCTCTGAAAGCCTTCTGCAGTTTGAGTAAAGGAGGAGGAGGAAGCATTTTTGTTCCAAACAGAAAGCTCAGTTGCCTTTCAAAAATATTTATACAGAGATCAACAATGATGAACACAGGACTATGGACATAGTGCTGACACAGCTCTGAAAAGGTGTGTCTTCTCTATACCTGCTGTTGTTTTTAAACCGAAGACTTCAGAGCCCAGAGGTGGAGCTCCACAAAGTAAACCACGGGAGAAAACCCCTCCGCCTTGGTACCCAGACTGTGCTATCTATTATATTTGGAGAATGTTTAACCAACACTCGTGGCTTTTTTCATAATCAATTTTTTGGTTTTCCAAAGGGAATATTATATATAGGTATTATATAATATAATATATATGTATCTAAATATAGCTTTCAGAAGAAAAGACAATGTTGCAAAGAGGAAATGTAATAAATTAATCTGCACCTGTTTTTGGTTTTTAGTATAGAAGGCAGAAAGAAAACTTTAAATTTATTCCACCAATAGTTTACTCATTTCTACCAATTATATACATATATATATATATATAAATATATATTTGAAAGAAAAAAGTATATAGATATGGAAATGAAATTTTTGTCATAGGTATACAACTTTCCTTATGGTCACCCTTTCTTGAACCGTAGCATGACAAGTTGCATCATGGTCTTGAACAGAGAGTTTGTTGTTTGTTTTTATTTTCTTACGGTCTTCCTTCATACTAAAGGGCATCCCGTAATGTGAGGCTGAGACCCCAGTTGACACCCATCCCTACCGCTTCAGCTGCAGATGTTACCGACGTAGCTCCATCTCTGATTTATCCACCCAGCGAGACAGCTAGTCGGTAAAAGGGGCTCTTCATCTTATGCCTGTTAATCACTCAGGGATGGAAGTTTGGGGCACTAGCATGGAGAGGTTGTCGGCTGTTGTTTTAATACTATCCATTTAAATTCTTACCTGTAATTTTTAACACCACCGCAGACTGAAAAATGTTAGAAGGCTAGTAAAAAAAATTTCCATCCCTGTAACCCCTGAGGATGCTTCTCAGACCGGGCTGCATGAGGTCTGGTACAGTGAAAGAAGGTCAAGGAAAATCGCCAGTAGAAAGGAAATGGCCACCAAAGTGCTGGACAGCAGAAATATTCTTAAGATTTCATTTTTACTCTAGAAGGAAACCACTGTTAAGTTCCCAGTGTGTGAACCTAGCCAAATTAAGCTTAAACTACTCAAATAAAGCAAATGTTTGTTTTCCTTAAAATCCACTTTTACCTGGAGTGTAACCAACAAAAACTTGCAATACAAGGGCTTAAACAAGCTAGACAAACAGTATGTGCCCTTCTGGAATGCCACTGCAGGAAACTTGTCTGTAGTTTATCAGGCTGTAGGGATGGGAAAGCCTCTGTAA